>NW_024881318.1:1807329-1938829 GCF_018691265.1 Tyto alba
ACATCTATCCCCCACCACACTCCATCTCTGGCGACGCAGGGAAACAGAAATCCCAACTGCGGCATCCTCAATCAAAGCTATCCCCCCAAACTCTGACCTGGCGACTGGCGACGCAGGAAACAGAAATCCCAACTGCGTCATCCTCCAATCAAATCAATCCCCCCCACACACCAATCTGGCGACGGAGGAAACAGAAATCCCAACTGCGGCATCCTCCAATCAAATCCATCCCCCACCACACTCCAACCCTGGCGAAGCAGAAACAGAAATCCCAACTGCGGCATCCTCCAATCACATCTATCCCCCACCAACACTCCAACTCTGGCGACGCAGGGAAACAGAAATCCCAACTGCGGCATCCTCCAATCACATCTATCCCCCACCAAACTCCAACTCTGGCAACGCAGGGAACAGAAATCCCAACTGCGGCATCCTCCAATCACATCTATCCCCCACACAAACTCCAACTCTGGCACGCAGGAAACAGAAATCCAACTGCGGCATCCTGCAATCAAATCCAATCCCCACCACACTCCAAGTCTGGCGACGCAGGGAAACAGAAATCCCAACTGCGGCATCCTGCAATCAAAGCTATCCCCACCACAACTCCAACTCTGGCGACGCAGTGAAACACAAATCCCAACTGCGGCGTCCTGCAATCAAAGCTATCCACACCAAACTCCAACTCTGGCAACGCAGGGAAACAGAAATCCCAACTGCGGCATCCTGCAATCAAATCTCCCCCACCACACTCCAAGTCGGTGACGCAGGGAAACAGAAATCCCAACTGCGGCATCCTCCAATCAAATCATCCCCCCCACACACCAATCTGGCGACGCAGGGAAACGAAATCCCAACTGCGGCATCCTCCAATCACATCTATCCCCCACCAAACTCCAACTCTGGCGACGCAGGAAACAGAAATCCCAACTGCGGCATCCTGCAATCAAAGCTATCCCCCCAACTCTGAACCTGACGACGCAGGGAAACAGAAATCCCAACTGCGGCATCCTGCAATCAAAGCTATCCCCACCAAACTCTGAACCTGGCGTCGCAGGGAAACAGAAATCCCAACTGCGGCATCCTGCAATCAAAGCTATCCCCCACCACACTCCAAGTCTGGTGACGGAGGGAAACAGAAATCCCAACTGCGGCATCCTCCAATCAAATCCATCCCCCACCACAGTCCAAGTCTGGCGACGCAGAGAAACAGAAATCCCAACTGCGGCATCCTGCAATCAAAGCTATCCCCCACAACACTCCAAGTCTGGTGACGGAGGGAAACAGAAATCCCAACTGCGTCATCCTCCAATCAAATCCATCCCCCACCACAGTCCAAGTCTGGCGACGCAGAGAAACAGAAATCCCAACTGCGGCATCCTGCAATCAAAGCTATCCCCCACCACACTCCAAGTCTGGCGACGCAGAGAAACAGAAATCCCAACTGCGGCAACCTCCAATCAAATCCATCCCCCACCACACTCCAAGTCTGGCGACGCAGAGAAACAGAAATCCCAACTGCGGCAACCTGCAATCAAAGCTATCCCCACCAAACTCCAACTCTGGCGACGCAGGGAAACAGAAATCCCAACTGCGGCATCCTCCAATCAAATCCATCCCCCACCACACTCCAACCCTGGCGAAGCAAGGAAACAGAAATCCCAACTCCGGCATTCCGCAATCAAAGCTATCCCCCACCAAACTCTGAACCTGGTGACGCAAGTCAGCAGAAAACCCAACAGCAGCATCCGGCCGTCAGCAGTGTGAGCGACCACAAACCAAGTCTGGCGACGCAGGGAAACAGAAATCCCAACTGCGGCATCCTGCAATCAAAGCTATCCCCACCAAACTCCAACTCTGTCGACGCAGGGAAACAGAAATCCCAACTGCGGCATCCTCCAATCAAAGCTATCCCCACCAAACTCCAACTCTGGCGACGCAGGGAAAAAGAAATCCCAACTGCGGCATCCTGCAATCAAAGCTATCCCCACCACACTCCAACTCTGGCAACGCAGGGAAACACAAATCCCAACTGCGGCTTCCTGCAATCAAATCTATTCCCCAACACACTCCAACCCTGGCGACGCAGGGAAACAGAAATCCCAACTGCTGCTTCCTGCCATCAAATCTATTCCCCAACAAACTCCAACTCGGGCGACGCAGGGAAACAGAAATCCCAACTGCGGCATCCTCCAATCAAATCCATCCCCCACCACACTCCAAGTCTGGCGACGCAGGGAAACAAAAATCCAAAGTGCGGCTTCCAGCAATCAAAGCTATCCCCACCAAACTCCAACTCTGGCGACGCATGGTAACAGAAATCCCAACTGCGGCATCCTGCAATCAAAGCTATCCCCACCACACTCCAAGTCTGGCGACGCAGGGGAACAGAAATCCCAATGGCAGCATCCTGAAATCAAATCCATCCCCCACCACACTCCAAGTCTGGCGACGCAGGGAAACAGAAATCCCAACTGCGGCATCCTGCAATCAAACCTATCCCCACCAAACTCTGAACCTGACGACGCAGGGAAACAGAAATCCCAACTGCGGCATCCTGCAATCAAAGCTATCCCCACCAAACTCTGAACCTGGCGACGCAGGGAAACAGAAATCCCAACTGCGGCATCCTGCAATCAAAGCTATCCCCCACCACACTCCACGTCTGGCGACGGAGGGAAACAGAAATCCCAACTGCGGCATCCTCCAATCAAATCCATCCCCCACCACACTCCAAGTCTGGCGACGCAGAGAAACAGAAATCCCAACTGCGGCATCCTGCAATCAAAGCTACCACCCACCACACTCCAAGTCCAGTGACGCAGGGAAACAGAAATCCCAACTGCGGCTTCCTGCAATCAAAGCTATTCCCACCAAACTCCAAGTCTGGCGACGCAGGGAAACAGAAATCCCAACTGCGGCATCCTGCAATCAAAGCTATCCCCACCAAACTCCAACTCTGGCGACGCAGGGAAACAGAAATCCCAACTGCGGCTTCCTGCAATCAAAGCTATCCCCCACCACACTCCAACCCGGGCGAAGCAAGGAAACAGAAATCCCAACTCTGGCATTCCGCAATCAAAGCTATCCCCCACCAAGGTCTGAACCTGGTGACGCAAGTCAGCAAACAACCCAACAGCAGCATCCGGCCGTCACCAGTGTGAGCGGCCACAATCCAAGTCTGGCGACGCAGGGAAACACAAATCCCAACTGCGGCATCCTGCAATCAAAGCCATCCCCCACCACACTCCAACTCTGGCGACGCAGGGAAACAGAAATCCCAACTGCGGCATCCTCCAATCACATCTATCCCCCACCAAACTCCAACTCTGGCGACGCAGGGAAACAGAAATCCCAACGGCGGCTTCCTGCAATCAAAGCTATCCCCACCAAAATCCAACTCTGGCGACGCAGGGAAACAGAAAATCCAACTGCGGCTTCCTGCAATCAAACCTATCCCCCACCACACTCCAAGTCCAGTGACGCAGGGAAACAGAAATCCCAACTGCGGCTTCCTGCAATCAAAGCTATCCCCACCAAACTCCAACTCTGGCGACGCAGGGAAACAGAAATCCCAACTGCGGCATCCTGCAATCAAAGCTATCCCCACCAAACTCCAACTCTGTCGACGCAGGGAAACAGAAATCCCAACTGCGGCATCCTCCAATCAAAGCTATCCCCACCAAACTCCAACTCTGGCGACGCAGGGAAACACAAATCCCAACTGCGGTTTCCTGCAATCAAACCTATCCCCCACCACACTCCAACTCGGGCGACGCAGGGAAACAGAAATCCCAACTGCGGTTTCCTGCAATCAAACCTATCCCCCACCACACTCCAACTCGGGCGACGCAGGGAAACAGAAATCCCAACTGTGGCATCCTCCAATCAAATCCATCCCCCACCACACTCCAAGTCTGGCGACGCAGAGAAACAGAAATCCCAACTGCGGCATCCTGCAATCAAAGCTATCCCCACCAAACTCCAAGTCTGGCGACGCAGGGAAACAGAAATCCCAACTGCGGCATCCTGCAATCAAAGCTATCCCCACCAAACTCCAAGTCTGGCGATGCAGGGAAACAGAAAATCCAACTGCGGTTTCCTGCAATCAAACTTATCCCCCACCACACTCCAAGTCTGGCGACGCAGGGAAACAGAAATCCCAACGGCAGCATCCTGAAATCAAATCCATCCCCCACCACACTCCAAGTCTGGCGACGCAGGGAAACAAAAATCCAAAGTGCGGCTTCCTGCAATCAAAGCTATCCCCACCAAACTCCAACTCTGGCGACGCAGGGTAACAGAAATCCCAACTGCGGCATCCTGCAATCAAAGCTATCCCCACCAAACTCCAAGTCTGGCGACGCAGGGAAACACAAATCCCAACTGCGGCATCCTGAAATCAAATCCATCCCCCACCACACTCCAACTCTGGCGACGCAGGGAAACAGAAATCCCAACGGCGGCTTCCTGCAATCAAAGCTATCCCCACCACACTCCAAGTCTGGCGACGCAGGGAAACAGAAATCCCAACTGTGGCATCCTCCAATCAAATCCATCCCCCACCACACTCCAAGTCTGGCGACGCAGAGAAACAGAAATCCCAACTGCGGCATCCTGCAATCAAAGCTATCCCCACCAAACTCCAAGTCTGGCGACGCAGGGAAACAGAAATCCCAACTGCGGCATCCTGCAATCAAAGCTATCCCCACCAAACTCCAAGTCTGGCGATGCAGGGAAACAGAAAATCCAACTGCGGTTTCCTGCAATCAAACCTATCCCCCACCACACTCCAAGTCCAGTGACGCAGGGAAACAGAAATCCCAACTGCGGCATCCTGCAATCAAAGCTATCCCCACCAAACTCCAACTCTGGCGAAGCACGGAAACACAAATCCCAACGGCGGCTTCCTGCAATCAAACCTATCCCCAACCACACTCCAAATCCGGTGACGCAGGGAAACAGAAATCCCAACTGCGGCATACTGCAATCAAAGCTATTCCCACCAAACTCCAAATCTGTCGACGCAGGGAAACAGAAATCCCAACTGCGGCATCCTGCAATCAAAGCTATCCCCACCAAACTCTGAACCTGACGACGCAGTGAAACAGAAATCCCAACTGCGGCATCCTGCAATCAAAGCTATCCCCACCAACCTCTGAACCTGGCGACGCAAGGAAACAGAAATCCCAACTGCGTCATCCTCCAATCAAATCCATCCCCCACCACACACCAAGTCTGGTGACGGAGGGAAACAGAAATCCCAACTGCGGCATCCTCCAATCAAATCCATCCCCCACCACACTCCAACTCTGGCGACACAGGGAAACAGAAATCCCAACTGCGGCATCCTCCAATCAAATCCATCCCCCACCACACTCCAACCCTGGCGAAGCAAGGAAACAGAAATCCCAACTGCGGCATCCTCCAATCACATCTATCCCCCACCAAACTCCAACTCTGGCGACGCAGGGAAACAGAAATCCCAACTGCGGCATCCTGCAATCACATCTATCCCCCACCAAACTCCAACTCTGGCAACGCAGGGAAACAGAAATCCCAACTGCGGCATCCTCCAATCACATCTATCCCCCACCAAACTCCAACTCTGGCGACGCAGAGAAACAGAAATCCCAACTGCGGCATCCTGCAATCAAAGCTATCCCCCACCACACTCTAACTCTGGCGACGCAGTGAAACACAAATCCCAACTGCGGCATCCTGCAATCAAATCCATCCCCCACCACACTCCAAGTCTGGCGACGCAGGGAAACACAAATCCCAACTGCGGCATCCTGCAATCAAAGCTATCCCCCACCACACTCCAAGTCTGGTTGCCGCGATTGAGAGACGGAGACCCAGCTCGATGCAAGTTAGGATCTACTTTATTGAACACAACAACCGATTTTATATTCCAAACAGACAAAGAGAGACACGTGTTTTAAGCTGATTGGCACAATGGTTAATCACCTAATACATATTACAAAAATTGAGCTCATGATTGGCTAACGTCTAAGGTCAGCTTGACTTTTTCTGCAGTTAATTTTCTGCTAGCTCACAGCATTCTTCTCCTTAACGACTTCTACTCCTGTTTCTATAGCACGTGCTTATCTCTAGTTACGAAACCAGCCCTCCTGGAAGAAATCGTCCTTAGCCCCAGGGGTGTAACAGTTTGCTTACAGCTTACGCAAATTACGAGGCGCCAAGTTGAGCACGTCCTTGCTGCTAGAAGGAGAGACCAGGCTGCCCCCGACATCTGGTGACGCAGGGAAACAGAAATCCCAACTGCGTCATCCTCCAATCAAATCAATCCCCCACCACACACCAAGTCTGGCGACGCAGGGAAACAGAAATCCCAACTGCGGCTTCCTGCAATCAAAGCTATCCCCCACCACACTCCATCTCCGGCGACGCAGGGAAACAGAAATCCCAACTGCGGCATCCTGCAATCAAAGCTATCCCCACCAAACTCCAACTCTGGCGACGCAGGGAAACAGAAATCCCAACTGCGGCTTCCTGCATTCAAATCCATCCCCCAACACACTCCAACCCTGGCGAAGAAGGGAAACAGAAATCCCAACTGCGGCATCCTGCAATCAAAGCTATCCCCACTGTTATAAATTGAGACCACAATGGATCATAATCCAATTATAATTTTATTAATTATAGCAAGTAGAATATGAGCAAAGACAGCGCTGGACGGCAGGGGAGTCTGCGCTCCGCCAACTGCCGTACTGATCAGTTCAAACAGTTCCTTTTTATACATTTTTACATTCGTGGTTGTCTTTGATCAGTACCCCCTTCTGCTTGCACAAGTATCTGGTTTGTGTAAGCAATTGCGGTTATCTTATCTCACGCAGTCATCTTGTCTCACAGGTTATCTTGTCTCACACAAGCGGTGTCTGGCAGCTATTTGCATAAGCAGTTTTTTTGTCTTTTGCCGCCTAACCTTTACATTGAGCTTAACATAAATTTCAATAAACAATACCCTTAGTTCATAGTTTCTTACAATCCCCCCTTTTTCTTTTATCCTATTATTGTTTATTAGATGCTACTTTCATTTTCGTCACTGCAAGCAAACCTTTTTCCACAATTCCAACATTTATCATAACACTCTCAAGATAATACCTTACAATTACAATCATAGTTTTCACGTGGCATAACGCATTCACAACAATCTTTTCCACCAGGAAGCTCCTAATAGATCATCCCACCATTCTGAGTCTAACATTGAGGGTGTTTTCAGAGCACCATAGGTAAAACAGCTCTTATTCTATCTGCTATGTGCAGTTGTCGCCTTAATGTTTTTGCCGTGTGTTATTTATTCCTTGCTTTGTTCAGTTAATCCAACAAGTTGTGACCAACATGCAATTTGCTACTACTGTTTCACCTGTTGGTGTTAAGCAAATTCGAGCTGTGTGCCGAACTGCACAGTCAACCGTACTATCAGACACTCTGTAAACAATAATCAACAATTTATTAGCAAACAAGAACCTGAAATAATTAACTGTATAACAATCCAGCAAAGTCCCACGCGACACAATCAGAAAGAGAAAAAGTAAGAACCAAAGATATCAGCACTGTCCTTTGGATGTTGTCCTTCAATGTCTTGTTACCCTTACTCACAGGGCGATAGCGATAGAAAGAACAACAGTCACGCGCCGCGTGGTAACTCCTCTGATCAATAACATTTTCTTCTTTGAACTATAAGTCTGTTTCCATCACCTCATCAAGGTTTCGAGGGCGTCTTAGTTGTCTTCGTGATCTTGGAGGATTGGGGGGAGGAGGTGATCTCCGACACCAGCCACGAGACATTCCCTCGCATACCACGATGGCAACGACAGTCACCACCAATATAATGAAAAATCCCAACAGCAGGGCGGCGCACACGGGATCGTCCCCTACTCCCATCTTCCCAAGATTGCAATCCAGTGGGATCAGTAAGATTAGTGGGATAGTCCAGCCCCAGGCTAGCGGCTTGACCGAGGAAGGTCCAAGTGCGCAATGAGCGGAAGTTTCTCTTCCACCCAGAATGACTGTGCTGCCTAGATCTGGGCGGGCCTGGCAGTTGTTTTTGCCATCCGGGTATAGCCGAACTTTCGAGACCCTCCAGCAACACATGCGCTTTGGACTGGGGGCGTGGAAATCCATTTTCCTGCTGCGTATGTGGACCCTGACTCCTGATCCCTACAGACCAGGCAGGTTCGCCACTCGCGCTCTCACTCTTGTACCTCCGATACCGCGAAAACAATGGAGCGTGCTTATGCATGGGCAGCAATTTATTGTGCAGCCTTGATGTTGGTAGCCCTCACTTTGTTTGCCTTTTTACTACATATCTTTTGCCCTTGTAAATGTTCCTCTTTCAAGTACGCATGTAGTTGTATCTGCTTATGTAAACCACCATCTCCTTTGGTTAACCATGTCGAAAATTCTGTTATAGGTCTTTTCGGCGGTTTTGGTACTGGCTGTTTTACTTCTGTCACATCTTTTACTTGGATTCTCTTCTTCCCACTAAAAATATCTCCATCCACCCTTCTGTCTTTGGGAAAGCAAAGCCACTCTGATGTTGGACATAACAGTAAAGCACTTGCTGCACAAATTTGCCACTATTAAAGCAAACCATACCAGGATGATTAGCAGAGGTCCGGTATAACATATGCTCCCACCTCTCATGCCTATGGGGTTGCAGCCCACAGCTGAGAAAAAGGTCTTCTTGGTGGCGAGCACAGAGGTTAACCCGGTCTTGCCCTCTACTGTTTAACAAATCCGTGTGTTAAGAGTTAGTCAATTCAAGTTGTAGCCACTTCCTTTGTTTCTAAGCAAAGCAAAATTTTGGCACTTTCCGATAGTGTCCTCCCATCAACTCTCAGGGACATCACAAATTCTGGGGACTAACCTCTTTTTCCCCGTAAATCAAGGTTACAGTTCATGCCCCTTCCCTATACAGTTATAAGACAATTTTCTCCATCTGCAAGAAATACCACATCCGGTAACACATTTCACATTCACACAAAACCCACGCTTCATGACATCCATGCATACACTCGAGACAAGGTATTACTCAATTAGGTTGATTTTCTAGCAATGCCTAATTGACTCCAAAATGCTCATAATCTCACATGTCTGTCAGTTAATGCTCGGTAAACGCCAGCTTTTCCCTGACAGTTTTTTTTGTTTGGTTTTGTCTTTTTTTTTTTTGTTTTTGTTTCCTTATACAGCAAGTAAGTAAATGAATAAGTAAATTTTCACAGTGTTACCTCTGAACCCAGTCAAAAACCCAGTCAAACCACTGGTTAAGAGTCATTCAATCCCCTCCTGATGAATTTACTTAGTCCTTTGAGGGTGACTTGTAGTTGGTCAGTTGATGGTACCACAGTCCACTCCTGAGGCTTTTCCACTAGTCCTTTTCCTCAGGAGGCAAGAGTCCACCCCTTTTCTTTTGTTCGGATCGCTGTCTCGGTGATCAGCAGCACCTGAAATGGACCTTCCCACTCGGGAGTTAATGATTAATCTTTCCACACTTTTATCAATACCCAATCACCTGGTTTTACATTGTGGATATTTAAAAGCCAATGGTGGTATTTGAGGCAGAAGTCCTTTCTTTCTTAGTTTCATTAAAGTGTTACCAATTCTTATTACATACTTTCTTACATACTGATCTCCTACTTCAGGGATGACAATATCCCTGTCATTACTCATACATAGTAATCCAAACATCATTTCATAGGGAGAAATTCCCAGGTCTGTTCGTGGCTGAGTATTGATCCTTAATAAGGCCAACGGCAGGCATTTAATCCAAGACATCTGAGTCTCAATCATTAACTTAGTCAAGGTTTGTTTTGAAGTTTGATTCATTCTTTCTCCTCTTCCAGAACTCCGAGGATGCCATGGGGTGTGCCATGCCCATTCGATCCCTAAGGCTTCAGATAGCTGTTGTATAATTTGTTTTAAAATGAAATATGTTCCTCCGCCCAAGTCTATTCTTTCTATTAATCCATATCTGGGGATAATGTTTTCCAGTAACACCTTGGATACCATGCTTGCCATTGCCCTTGGTGTGGGGGATTGCTTCCACCCAATGAGTTAAGTGAGCCACTAATACCAACAAATACTTTCACCCTTGTATTTAAGGTAGCTCTGTTAAGTCTACCTGGAGGCTTTGTATGGCTAGCTCCTGTTCCCCAGCCACCTTTTTTTTTTTTTTTTTTTTTTTTTTTTTTTATCTCATTACCTTTTTGTTCACTTTTTGACAAATCAAACATCGATCAACTAGTTGTTTAGCCACCATATATATATTCCTATACACCCATATTGTCTAAGGAAATGATCACAAAGTGATTGCGTTCCCCAATGTATTTTCTGACGTATTAATGACAGAATTTCTCATGATCTTGTTTTATTTAACATCTGCCTTCCATCTGCTAAAGTCCATTTTCCTTCTGAATCTTTTCCCCCCTTATTTTTAAGTATATCCTTTTCTTGTTCTGTGAAATTTGGGGCTAAATTCTCATAATCCGCTGGTATTATTACCAATAAAACTACCAATGATGATTCTGTAGCTGCTTCTCTGGCTACTTAATCTGCTAAATTATTCCCCCTTATTTCCATTGATGCTCCCCTCTGATGTCCTTTCACATGCACAATTGCAATTTCTGTGGGGAGCTTCAGGGCTTCTAAAACTTCTCTGATCAGCCGCTCGTGTACTAGCTCCTTCCCTTTTGTATTTATAAGCCCTCTTTCTTCCCATATTTTTCCAAATGTGTGGACCACTCCAAATGCATACTTTGAGTCTGTGTACACTGTCCCTTCCTTATCTCTCAAATATACCAATGTCTGTTTTAGGGCATAGAGTTCACAGACTTGTGCTGACCACCCAGCAGGTAATTTCCCCTTTTCAAACACTTCCATCTTCTGCCTCTCGATAATTACATAACCCAATATTTTTCCTTCTAGGCATCGAGAGGACCCATCAATAAATAGTTTTTCTCTATAGGGCAAAGGTTTATTTAACAGATCTTCTCTTATTTTCGTTTGATAATTTATAAAATCCAAACAGTTATGCTCTGGTTCCTAAATATCCTCCCCGATTCTCCTCCCATAACTCTAGTAATTTAACCACTAGTTTTCCTTCACCCAGCACCACACCTATTCCTAATTGCACTTGTAAATCTCTACCTAGCAAATTACATCCTACCCCTGGCATTAACAACAAATCATTAACAGCATATTGATCTTCCCCTTGTATTAACACATTCTTTATAACTGGGACCAAAAACCCCTTCACCTTTAGCCCCTACAGCCCAAGTTGTATCTTTTACATAATCTTCCTCCTGGGGTCTTAATTTCAAATTTATCAAGGGCTCTTCTGTTGGTATATCCCCCAGGAGGTAGAGTCCCTGACACCCCTAGTGATTACCACCCTCATCCTGTTGGGTTACTTCAAACACCAACAGGTCCCGTATTCTCTGGGGGCATTCTTGTTTATAATGCCCCCCCTTCCCACAATGAAAACATTCCCTTGTGATTTCCCTAGCCAGTGGTGCCTCTTGGTTCCGCCTTCCCTTTCATTCCCTTGCCTGTTTCAAATTTGTGATTTCCTGTCTGAGATTCCTTGTGTTTGTTTCTAACAGCTTTTTGTGCAGTTATCATAGTTTTAGCTTTAGTTTTAGCCTCTTCTTCATCCTTCCTAATATCTACTTTCTGTGCTTCTCTCAGGAGTTCCTCCAGACTCTTATTATAATGACCTAGAGTCACTCATATCTCTCCTCCGCTCTAGTTCATTATGTTTCCACTGCAGAGGGGTTACAGGGAGTTTCCTTTCCCCGGGTATCCCCTGCTGATTTTCTCTCTCCCATATCCACATTCCAACCGTTCTGATCATCTGTCTTTCTTCAGGAGAGAAAAAAAATTCCCGTAATCGACTGCATCTCCTCCCATGTATATATATACTGGGTCCCAAAAATTGATCAGTCTTCTCTGACAGCCCCACAGGGTCCTCTAATAACCTCCTAAATTCATTCTTATACGCCCTCACTTTTACATTAGTGAGCGGCACATCCACAAATCCCATCCCCCCTTGAATTCCTGCCGCTGGGACTTCCCGGCAAGGGATTAACCCTAGCCGCCCCGTGCTCCCTTAAACGATTTCCCTTAAATCATGTATGAGCCGATATTTCCCATTTGGTTTCTTTACAGGCAGAATGGGGGTGTTAAAGGGTGACATACAAGGCTCTAAGATTTCTTGTGCTAATAATCGATCAATTTCTGGTTTTAATCCTCTCCGTCCGTCTAGGGAAATGGGATATTGCTTTACCCTCACAGGTATGTGGGGTTCAGAAACTTGGATTTTAATCGGTGGGATTTCCAGTCTACTAATTGTGTCCGGAGAGTACCAGACATCGGGGTTAATTTGTTTTTGCTCATCCACGGTCAAAGGATAAGTAGACACTGTTAGCTCTTGATTTTTCACTTTAATTTCTAATTGTAATTCAACAATTAAATCTCGTCCTAGCAGATTAAATTCTGCTTCAGGGACGAGCAAGAGTTCACACATTCCAAATTTATTTTCAGTTTCGAATACCACATTTTTGATTTTGTTTACTTTAAATGGTTCTCCTTTTGCCCCAATTACTTGTACTTTTTCCGGGGAAATTTTACATCCCTCAGGTATTTGTTTAATAGTCGATTTTTTTCAGCCCCAGTGTCTACTAAAAAGGTGAACTCTTGTTTATGGGGACCTATTTTTAATTTTATCAAGGGCTTATGATGACTCCGGTCCCCTAAGATATAGAGCCCCTGGCTCTCCTATTCCGTTTTCAATATTTCCTCATCCCTGATCCTTTCTCTGCAATTCTTCTTTATATGTCCCTTCTTTCCACAGTAAAAACAACATCTCTGTTCCTTCTTTACTACTACGTTCCCTTGTTTCGTTCCAGCAGATCTGTGTTCACCAGTTCGTCCTTTACGATCCTCTCTGACCGCTGCTACCATCATTTTTACTTGTCGCTTGCTACTCTCTTCCTCTCGCCTTACATAGACTTTCTGAGCTTCTCTCAATAATTCATCC
The DNA here is from genome assembly GCF_018691265.1 of Tyto alba. Lineage (NCBI taxonomy): Eukaryota > Metazoa > Chordata > Aves > Strigiformes > Tytonidae > Tyto > Tyto alba. The sequence goes on from NW_024881318.1 coordinate 1,820,396, forward strand.
AACCCTCTATTCTGCCAGTCTTCTAACTTTTCAATCTTCTTTCTGATATCTTCCCATGATTTTGCCACAAACTGAGTTTTGAGGAGTGCTTGCCCTAAAGGGTCATCTGGATTTACCCCAGAATACAGCTGGAGGGCTTTCCTCAGTCGTTCCAGCCACTCAGTAGGGCTCTCATCTTTCTTTTGCATTTCATTAAATGCTTTATTAATATTCTGGCCACAGGGTACTGCTTCTCTAATTCCCTGAATTACTATAGTTCTCAGGTCCTGCATATGAGTTCTATGCACCGGATCCTGATTATCTCTATTAGGTCTTTGGAGTGGCCATTTAATATCCGCTTGAGGTCCCTGGGCATGTTGAGCATCCCACAGTCTCATTCCTGCTCGTCTAATCATATCTCTTTCCTCGGTAGTAAATAATTGACCAAGGATAGATTGCATCTCATCCCAAGTATAAAGGTTTGGTCCAAAAAATTGATTTAATCTTTCTGCCACTCCGAGTGGGTCCTCAATTAAGTTTCCCATCTCGGTTCTTTTAAAATCTCATAGGTCAGCCGAGTTTAGGGGTACGGAAATATATCCGATCACGGGTTGAGGTCCCCCCATGGGTATTTCCCTTAGGGGGTACATCTGAGCTGCCCCTTTTTGGCTTCTAGTTACACGTCTAGGAGGAGGGGGAGACTCTTGTTCCGACTCCGGTGGGGGAGTGGGCGCTCTGGGGACCCCTGGAGGGGCTGTGGGAGCAGGAGGGGAAATGTAAGGAGGGGGGGTTAGAAGGGTTTCGTCTAACCCTTCCTTCTTTTTCTTTTGTTTAGTTTATTTCATTCAGCGGGTAAAGTCTAGCTCCCAGTCTTTTTAGCCACACTCCCGCATACTGACTTTCTTCCGGGTTAAGGGGTTTTTTATTATTAACCCAGAGATTTAATTGTTGCATTTATCCAATCTTCTTCTGACCCGCAGACTGGCCAAAAGACATTTTTAGAAATCTTCTTCCCTCCCCATATCTTAGTACAATATTCTATCATTTTCTGCTTATCTTTCCCTAGTGTTCCAGGGAAATATCTCCAATTGTCTAAGATATATGCCAGAGGGGTATTCTTAGGTACAGTGGGTACCCTTCCCATGGGAGTCGAAGGCTTGCTGCCCTTCGCCCCCATCTTCTGGATTATCCACAAACACACACTCACTTGCTCCCCTTGTTCCTGGCCCAGTCCCTCGCGGGAAATGGGAAACGCAGTACTTAAGGGTCCGCACTCGCTTGGTTCAGTATATCGAACCTCTCATTCGTTATAATCCAGGAAACCCAATCCCGCCCGAACGGTAAACCCGCGAACAAATTCGCAATATACTTACGCATCCTGCGTCTTCGTCCGGACTCCCGTGCACAGAATTTTTATGGGATTTTACCGGTTTCTCCTTTGCTCATTATTCTAGAATTTAGGTTCGTCGGTAAGGATGGGGTGGGCTATCAGTCGCGGGGCCACGGATTGCCGCGGGGCGCCTCCCCGGAGGACAGAAGACCACCGTTCCTTATCCGAGTCACGGCACCATGAAATTGTTATAAATTGAGACCACAATGGATCATAATCCAATTATAATTTTATTAATTATAGCAAGTAGAATATGAGCAAAGACAGCGCTGGACGGCAGGGGAGTCTGCGCTCCGCCAACTGCCGTACTGATCAGTTCAAACAGTTCCTTTTTATACATTTTTACATTCGTGGTTGTCTTTGATCAGTACCCCCTTCTGCTTGCACAAGTATCTGGTTTGTGTAAGCAATTGCGGTTATCTTATCTCACGCAGTCATCTTGTCTCACAGGTTATCTTGTCTCACACAAGCGGTGTCTGGCAGCTATTTGCATAAGCAGTTTTTTTGTCTTTTGCCGCCTAACCTTTACATTGAGCTTAACATAAATTTCAATAAACAATACCCTTAGTTCATAGTTTCTTACACCACCAAACTCCAACTCTGGCGACGCAGGGAAAAACAAATCCCAACTGCGGCATCCTGCAATCAAAGCTATCCCCCACCAAAATCCAACTCTGGCGACGCAGGGAAACAGAAATCCCAACGGCAGCATCCTGAAATCAAAGCTATCCCCCACCACACTCCAACCCTGGCGACGCAAGGAAACAGAAATCCCAACTCCGGCATTCCGCAATCAAAGCTATCCCCCACCAAACTCTGAACCTGCTGACGCAAGTCAGCAGACAACCCAAAAGCACCATCCGGCCGTCAGCAGTGTGAGCGACCACAATCCAAGTCTGGCGACGCAGGGAAACAGAAATCCCAACTGCGGCATCCTGCAATCAAAGCTATCCCCACCAAACTCCAACTCTGTCGACGCAGGGAAACAGAAATCCCAACTGCGGCATCCTCCAATCAAAGCTATCCCCACCAAACTCCAACTCTGGCGACGCAGGGAAAAAGAAATCCCAACTGCGGCATCCTGCAATCAAAGCTATCCCCACCACACTCCAACTCTGGCAACGCAGGAAAACAAAAATCCAAATTGCAGCTTCCTGCAATCAAAGCTATCCCCACCAAACTCCAACTCTGGCGACGCAGGGTAACAGAAATCCCAACTGCGGCATCCTGCAATCAAAGCTATCCCCACCAAACTCCAACTCTGGCGACGCAGGGAAACAGAAATCCCAACTGCGGCATCCTGAAATCAAATCCATCCCCCACCACACTCCAACTCTGGCGACGCAGGGAAACAGAAATCCCAACGGCGGCTTCCTGCAATCAAAGCTAACCCCACCACACTCCAAGTCTGGCGACGCAGGGGAACAGAAATCCCAACGGCAACATCCTGAAATCAAATCCATCCCCCACCACACGCCAAGTCTGGCGACGCAGGGAAACAGAAATCCCAACTGCGGCATCCTGCAATCAAAGCTATCCCCACCAAACTCTGAACCTGGCGACGGAGGGAAACAGAAATCCCAACTGCGGCATCCTCCAATCAAATCCATCCCCCACCACAGTCCAAGTCTGGCGACGCAGAGAAACAGAAATCCCAACTGCGGCATCCTGCAATCAAAGCTACCACCCACCACACTCCAACCCTGGCGAAGCAAGGAAACAGAAATCCCAACTCCGGCATTCCGCAATCAAAGCTATCCCCCACCAAGGTCTGAACCTGGTGACGCATGTCAGCAGACAACCCAACAACATCATCCGGCCGTCACCAGTGTGAGCGGCCACACTCCAAGTCTGGCGACGCAGGGAAACAGAAATCCCAACTGCGGCATCCTGCAATCAAAGCTATCCCCCACCACACGCCAACTCTGGCGACGCAGTGAAACACAAATCCCAACTGCGGCGTCCTGCAATCAAAGCTATCCCCACCAAACTCCAACTCTGGCAACGCAGGGAAACAGAAATCCCAACTGCGGCATCCTGCAATCAAATCCATCCCCCACCACACTCCAAGTCTGGCGACGCAAGGAAACACAAATCCCAACTGCGGCATCCTGCAATCAAAGCTATCCCCCACCACACTCCAAGTCTGGTTGCCGCGATTGAGAGACGGAGACCCAGCTCGATGCAAGTTAGGATCTACTTTATTGAACACAACAACCGATTTTATATTCCAAACAGACAAAGAGAGACACGTGTTTTAAGCTGATTGGCACAATGGTTAATCACCTAATACATATTACAAAAATTGAGCTCATGATTGGCTAACGTCTAAGGTCAGCTTGACTTTTTCTGCAGTTAATTTTCTGCTAGCTCACAGCATTCTTCTCCTTAACGACTTCTACTCCTGTTTCTATAGCACGTGCTTATCTCTAGTTACGAAACCAGCCCTCCTGGAAGAAATCGTCCTTAGCCCCAGGGGTGTAACAGTTTGCTTACAGCTTATGCAAATTACGAGGCGCCAAGTTGAGCACGTCCTTGCTGCTAGAAGGAGAGACCAGGCTGCCCCCGACATCTGGTGACGCAGGGAAACAGAAATCCCAACTGCGTCATCCTCCAATCAAATCAATCCCCCACCACACACCAAGTCTGGCGACGCAGGGAAACAGAAATCCCAACTGCGGCATCCTCCAATCACATCTATCCCCCACCACACTCCATCTCCGGCGACGCAGGGAAACAGAAATCCCAACTGCGGCATCCTGCAATCAAAGCTATCCCCACCAAACTCTGAACCTGGCGACGCAAGGAAACAGAAATCCCAACTGCGTCATCCTCCAATCAAATCAATCCCCCACCACACACCAAGTCTGGTGACGGAGGGAAACAGAAATCCCAACTGCGGCATCCTCCAATCAAATCCATCCCCCACCACACTCCAACCCTGGCGAAGCAAGGAAACAGAAATCCCAACTGCGGCATCCTCCAATCACATCTATCCCCCACCAAACTCCAACTCTGGCGACGCAGGGAAACAGAAATCCCAACTGCGGCATCCTCCAATCACATCTATCCCCCACCAAACTCCAACTCTGGCAACGCAGGGAAACAGAAATCCCAACTGCGGCATCCTCCAATCACATCTATCCCCCACCAAACTCCAACTCTGGCGACGCAGAGAAACAGAAATCCCAACTGCGGCATCCTGCAATCAAATCCATCCCCACCACACTCCAAGTCTGGCGACGCAGGGAAACAGAAATCCCAACTGCGGCATCCTGCAATCAAAGCTATCCCCCACCACACTCCAACTCTGGCGACGCAGTGAAACACAAATCCCAACTGCGGCGTCCTGCAATCAAAGCTATCCACACCAAACTCCAACTCTGGCAACGCAGGGAAACAGAAATCCCAACTGCGGCATCCTGCAATCAAATCCATCCCCCACCACACTCCAAGTCTGGTGACGCAGGGAAACAGAAATCCCAACTGCGTCATCCTCCAATCAAATCAATCCCCCACCACACACCAAGTCTGGCGACGCAGGGAAACAGAAATCCCAACTGCGGCATCCTCCAATCACATCTATCCCCCACCAAACTCCAACTCTGGCGACGCAGGGAAACAGAAATCCCAACTGCGGCATCCTGCAATCAAAGCTATCCCCCACCAAACTCTGAACCTGACGACGCAGGGAAACAGAAATCCCAACTGCGGCATCCTGCAATCAAAGCTATCCCCACCAAACTCTGAACCTGGCGTCGCAGGGAAACAGAAATCCCAACTGCGGCATCCTGCAATCAAAGCTATCCCCCACCACACTCCAAGTCTGGTGACGGAGGGAAACAGAAATCCCAACTGCGGCATCCTCCAATCAAATCCATCCCCCACCACAGTCCAAGTCTGGCGACGCAGAGAAACAGAAATCCCAACTGCGGCATCCTGCAATCAAAGCTATCCCCCACAACACTCCAAGTCTGGTGACGGAGGGAAACAGAAATCCCAACTGCGTCATCCTCCAATCAAATCCATCCCCCACCACAGTCCAAGTCTGGCGACGCAGAGAAACAGAAATCCCAACTGCGGCATCCTGCAATCAAAGCTATCCCCCACCACACTCCAAGTCTGGCGACGCAGAGAAACAGAAATCCCAACTGCGGCAACCTCCAATCAAATCCATCCCCCACCACACTCCAAGTCTGGCGACGCAGAGAAACAGAAATCCCAACTGCGGCAACCTGCAATCAAAGCTATCCCCACCAAACTCCAACTCTGGCGACGCAGGGAAACAGAAATCCCAACTGCGGCATCCTCCAATCAAATCCATCCCCCACCACACTCCAACCCTGGCGAAGCAAGGAAACAGAAATCCCAACTCCGGCATTCCGCAATCAAAGCTATCCCCCACCAAACTCTGAACCTGGTGACGCAAGTCAGCAGAAAACCCAACAGCAGCATCCGGCCGTCAGCAGTGTGAGCGACCACAAACCAAGTCTGGCGACGCAGGGAAACAGAAATCCCAACTGCGGCATCCTGCAATCAAAGCTATCCCCACCAAACTCCAACTCTGTCGACGCAGGGAAACAGAAATCCCAACTGCGGCATCCTCCAATCAAAGCTATCCCCACCAAACTCCAACTCTGGCGACGCAGGGAAAAAGAAATCCCAACTGCGGCATCCTGCAATCAAAGCTATCCCCACCACACTCCAACTCTGGCAACGCAGGGAAACACAAATCCCAACTGCGGCTTCCTGCAATCAAATCTATTCCCCAACACACTCCAACCCTGGCGACGCAGGGAAACAGAAATCCCAACTGCTGCTTCCTGCCATCAAATCTATTCCCCAACAAACTCCAACTCGGGCGACGCAGGGAAACAGAAATCCCAACTGCGGCATCCTCCAATCAAATCCATCCCCCACCACACTCCAAGTCTGGCGACGCAGGGAAACAAAAATCCAAAGTGCGGCTTCCAGCAATCAAAGCTATCCCCACCAAACTCCAACTCTGGCGACGCATGGTAACAGAAATCCCAACTGCGGCATCCTGCAATCAAAGCTATCCCCACCACACTCCAAGTCTGGCGACGCAGGGGAACAGAAATCCCAATGGCAGCATCCTGAAATCAAATCCATCCCCCACCACACTCCAAGTCTGGCGACGCAGGGAAACAGAAATCCCAACTGCGGCATCCTGCAATCAAAGCTATCCCCACCAAACTCTGAACCTGACGACGCAGGGAAACAGAAATCCCAACTGCGGCATCCTGCAATCAAAGCTATCCCCACCAAACTCTGAACCTGGCGACGCAGGGAAACAGAAATCCCAACTGCGGCATCCTGCAATCAAAGCTATCCCCCACCACACTCCACGTCTGGCGACGGAGGGAAACAGAAATCCCAACTGCGGCATCCTCCAATCAAATCCATCCCCCACCACACTCCAAGTCTGGCGACGCAGAGAAACAGAAATCCCAACTGCGGCATCCTGCAATCAAAGCTACCACCCACCACACTCCAAGTCCAGTGACGCAGGGAAACAGAAATCCCAACTGCGGCTTCCTGCAATCAAAGCTATTCCCACCAAACTCCAAGTCTGGCGACGCAGGGAAACAGAAATCCCAACTGCGGCATCCTGCAATCAAAGCTATCCCCACCAAACTCCAACTCTGGCGACGCAGGGAAACAGAAATCCCAACTGCGGCTTCCTGCAATCAAAGCTATCCCCCACCACACTCCAACCCGGGCGAAGCAAGGAAACAGAAATCCCAACTCTGGCATTCCGCAATCAAAGCTATCCCCCACCAAGGTCTGAACCTGGTGACGCAAGTCAGCAAACAACCCAACAGCAGCATCCGGCCGTCACCAGTGTGAGCGGCCACAATCCAAGTCTGGCGACGCAGGGAAACACAAATCCCAACTGCGGCATCCTGCAATCAAAGCCATCCCCCACCACACTCCAACTCTGGCGACGCAGGGAAACAGAAATCCCAACTGCGGCATCCTCCAATCACATCTATCCCCCACCAAACTCCAACTCTGGCGACGCAGGGAAACAGAAATCCCAACGGCGGCTTCCTGCAATCAAAGCTATCCCCACCAAAATCCAACTCTGGCGACGCAGGGAAACAGAAAATCCAACTGCGGCTTCCTGCAATCAAACCTATCCCCCACCACACTCCAAGTCCAGTGACGCAGGGAAACAGAAATCCCAACTGCGGCTTCCTGCAATCAAAGCTATCCCCACCAAACTCCAACTCTGGCGACGCAGGGAAACAGAAATCCCAACTGCGGCATCCTGCAATCAAAGCTATCCCCACCAAACTCCAACTCTGTCGACGCAGGGAAACAGAAATCCCAACTGCGGCATCCTCCAATCAAAGCTATCCCCACCAAACTCCAACTCTGGCGACGCAGGGAAACACAAATCCCAACTGCGGTTTCCTGCAATCAAACCTATCCCCCACCACACTCCAACTCGGGCGACGCAGGGAAACAGAAATCCCAACTGCGGTTTCCTGCAATCAAACCTATCCCCCACCACACTCCAACTCGGGCGACGCAGGGAAACAGAAATCCCAACTGTGGCATCCTCCAATCAAATCCATCCCCCACCACACTCCAAGTCTGGCGACGCAGAGAAACAGAAATCCCAACTGCGGCATCCTGCAATCAAAGCTATCCCCACCAAACTCCAAGTCTGGCGACGCAGGGAAACAGAAATCCCAACTGCGGCATCCTGCAATCAAAGCTATCCCCACCAAACTCCAAGTCTGGCGATGCAGGGAAACAGAAAATCCAACTGCGGTTTCCTGCAATCAAACTTATCCCCCACCACACTCCAAGTCTGGCGACGCAGGGAAACAGAAATCCCAACGGCAGCATCCTGAAATCAAATCCATCCCCCACCACACTCCAAGTCTGGCGACGCAGGGAAACAAAAATCCAAAGTGCGGCTTCCTGCAATCAAAGCTATCCCCACCAAACTCCAACTCTGGCGACGCAGGGTAACAGAAATCCCAACTGCGGCATCCTCCAATCAAAGCTATCCCCACCAAACTCCAAGTCTGGCGACGCAGGGAAACAGAAATCCCAACTGCGGCATCCTGCAATCAAAGCTATCCCCACCAAACTCCAAGTCTGGCGATGCAGGGAAACAGAAAATCCAACTGCGGTTTCCTGCAATCAAACTTATCCCCCACCACACTCCAAGTCTGGCGACGCAGGGAAACAGAAATCCCAACGGCAGCATCCTGAAATCAAATCCATCCCCCACCACACTCCAAGTCTGGCGACGCAGGGAAACAAAAATCCAAAGTGCGGCTTCCTGCAATCAAAGCTATCCCCACCAAACTCCAACTCTGGCGACGCAGGGTAACAGAAATCCCAACTGCGGCATCCTGCAATCAAAGCTATCCCCACCAAACTCCAAGTCTGGCGACGCAGGGAAACACAAATCCCAACTGCGGCATCCTGAAATCAAATCCATCCCCCACCACACTCCAACTCTGGCGACGCAGGGAAACAGAAATCCCAACGGCGGCTTCCTGCAATCAAAGCTATCCCCACCACACTCCAAGTCTGGCGACGCAGGGAAACAGAAATCCCAACTGTGGCATCCTCCAATCAAATCCATCCCCCACCACACTCCAAGTCTGGCGACGCAGAGAAACAGAAATCCCAACTGCGGCATCCTGCAATCAAAGCTATCCCCACCAAACTCCAAGTCTGGCGACGCAGGGAAACAGAAATCCCAACTGCGGCATCCTGCAATCAAAGCTATCCCCACCAAACTCCAAGTCTGGCGATGCAGGGAAACAGAAAATCCAACTGCGGTTTCCTGCAATCAAACCTATCCCCCACCACACTCCAAGTCCAGTGACGCAGGGAAACAGAAATGCCAACTGCGGCATCCTGCAATCAAAGCTATCCCCACCAAACTCCAACTCTGTCGACGCAGGGAAACAAAAATCCAAACTGCGGCATCCTCCAATCAAAGCTATCCCCACCAAACTCCAACTCTGGCGACGCAGGGAAACACAAATCCCAACTACGTCTTCCTGCAATCAAATCTATCCCCACCAAACTCCAAGTCTGGCGACGCAGGGAAACACAAATCCCAACTGCGGCATCCTGAAATCAAATCCATCCCACACCACACTCCAACTCTGGCGACGCAGGGAAACAGAAATCCCAACGGCGGCTTCCTGCAATCAAAGCTATCCCCACCACACTCCAAGTCTGGCGACGCAGGGAAACAGAAATCCCAACTGTGGCATCCTCCAATCAAATCCATCCCCCACCACACTCCAAGTCTGGCGACGCAGAGAAACAGAAATCCCAACTGCGGCATCCTGCAATCAAAGCTATCCCCACCAAACTCCAAGTCTGGCGACGCAGGGAAACAGAAATCCCAACTGCGGCATCCTGCAATCAAAGCTATCCCCACCAAACTCCAAGTCTGGCGATGCAGGGAAACAGAAAATCCAACTGCGGTTTCCTGCAATCAAACCTATCCCCCACCACACTCCAAGTCCAGTGACGCAGGGAAACAGAAATGCCAACTGCGGCATCCTGCAATCAAAGCTATCCCCACCAAACTCCAACTCTGTCGACGCAGGGAAACAAAAATCCAAACTGCGGCATCCTCCAATCAAAGCTATCCCCACCAAACTCCAACTCTGGCGACGCAGGGAAACACAAATCCCAACTACGTCTTCCTGCAATCAAATCTATCCCCACCAAACTCTGAACCTGGCGACGCAAGGAAACAGAAATCCCAACTGCGTCATCCTCCAATCAAATCAATCCCCCACCACACACCAAGTCTGGTGACGGAGGGAAACAGAAATCCCAACTGCGGCATCCTCCAATCAAATCCATCCCCCACCACACTCCAACCCTGGCGAAGCAAGGAAACAGAAATCCCAACTGCGGCATCCTCCAATCACATCTATCCCCCACCAAACTCCAACTCTGGCGACGCAGGGAAACAGAAATCCCAACTGCGGCATCCTCCAATCACATCTATCCCCCACCAAACTCCAACTCTGGCAACGCAGGGAAACAGAAATCCCAACTGCGGCATCCTCCAATCACATCTATCCCCCACCAAACTCCAACTCTGGCGACGCAGAGAAACAGAAATCCCAACTGCGGCATCCTGCAATCAAATCCATCCCCCACCACACTCCAAGTCTGGCGACGCAGGGAAACAGAAATCCCAACTGCGGCATCCTGCAATCAAAGCTATCCCCCACCACACGCCAACTCTGGCGACGCAGTGAAACACAAATCCCAACTGCGGCGTCCTGCAATCAAAGCTATCCCCACCAAACTCCAACTCTGGCAACGCAGGGAAACAGAAATCCCAACTGCGGCATCCTGCAATCAAATCCATCCCCCACCACACTCCAAGTCTGGCGACGCAAGGAAAAACAAATCCCAACTGCGGCATCCTGCAATCAAAGCTATCCCCCACCACACTCCAAGTCTGGTTGCCGCGATTGAGAGACGGAGACCCAGCTCGATGCAAGTTAGGATCTACTTTATTGAACACAACAACCGATTTTATATTCCAAACAGACAAAGAGAGACACGTGTTTTAAGCTGATTGGCACAATGGTTAATCACCTAATACATATTACAAAAATTGAGCTCATGATTGGCTAACGTCTAAGGTCAGCTTGACTTTTTCTGCAGTTAATTTTCTGCTAGCTCACAGCATTCTTCTCCTTAACGACTTCTACTCCTGTTTCTATAGCACGTGCTTATCTCTAGTTACGAAACCAGCCCTCCTGGAAGAAATCGTCCTTAGCCCCAGGGGTGTAACAGTTTGCTTACAGCTTATGCAAATTACGAGGCGCCAAGTTGAGCACGTCCTTGCTGCTAGAAGGAGAGACCAGGCTGCCCCCGACATCTGGTGACGCAGGGAAACAGAAATCCCAACTGCGTCATCCTCCAATCAAATCAATCCCCCACCACACACCAAGTCTGGCGACGCAGGGAAACAGAAATCCCAACTGCGGCATCCTCCAATCACATCTATCCCCCACCACACTCCATCTCCGGCGACGCAGGGAAACAGAAATCCCAACTGCGGCATCCTGCAATCAAAGCTATCCCCACCAAACTCTGAACCTGGCGACGCAAGGAAACAGAAATCCCAACTGCGTCATCCTCCAATCAAATCAATCCCCCACCACACACCAAGTCTGGTGACGGAGGGAAACAGAAATCCCAACTGCGGCATCCTCCAATCAAATCCATCCCCCACCACACTCCAACCCTGGCGAAGCAAGGAAACAGAAATCCCAACTGCGGCATCCTCCAATCACATCTATCCCCCACCAAACTCCAACTCTGGCGACGCAGGGAAACAGAAATCCCAACTGCGGCATCCTCCAATCACATCTATCCCCCACCAAACTCCAACTCTGGCAACGCAGGGAAACAGAAATCCCAACTGCGGCATCCTCCAATCACATCTATCCCCCACCAAACTCCAACTCTGGCGACGCAGAGAAACAGAAATCCCAACTGCGGCATCCTGCAATCAAATCCATCCCCACCACACTCCAAGTCTGGCGACGCAGGGAAACAGAAATCCCAACTGCGGCATCCTGCAATCAAAGCTATCCCCCACCACACCCCAACTCTGGCGACGCAGTGAAACACAAATCCCAACTGCGGCGTCCTGCAATCAAAGCTATCCACACCAAACTCCAACTCTAGCAACGCAGGGAAACAGAAATCCCAACTGCGGCATCCTGCAATCAAATCCATCCCCCACCACACTCCAAGTCTGGTGACGCAGGGAAACAGAAATCCCAACTGCGGCATCCTGCAATCAAAGCTATCCCCACCAAACTCCAAGTCTGGCGACGCAGGGAAACAGAAATCCCAACTGCGGCATCCTGCAATCAAAGCTATCCCCACCAAACTCCAAGTCTGGCGATGCAGGGAAACAGAAAATCCAACTGCGGTTTCCTGCAATCAAACTTATCCCCCACCACACTCCAAGTCTGGCGACGCAGGGAAACAGAAATCCCAACGGCAGCATCCTGAAATCAAATCCATCCCCCACCACACTCCAAGTCTGGCGACGCAGGGAAACAAAAATCCAAAGTGCGGCTTCCTGCAATCAAAGCTATCCCCACCAAACTCCAACTCTGGCGACGCAGGGTAACAGAAATCCCAACTGCGGCATCCTGCAATCAAAGCTATCCCCACCAAACTCCAAGTCTGGCGACGCAGGGAAACACAAATCCCAACTGCGGCATCCTGAAATCAAATCCATCCCCCACCACACTCCAACTCTGGCGACGCAGGGAAACAGAAATCCCAACGGCGGCTTCCTGCAATCAAAGCTATCCCCACCACACTCCAAGTCTGGCGACGCAGGGAAACAGAAATCCCAACTGTGGCATCCTCCAATCAAATCCATCCCCCACCACACTCCAAGTCTGGCGACGCAGAGAAACAGAAATCCCAACTGCGGCATCCTGCAATCAAAGCTATCCCCACCAAACTCCAAGTCTGGCGACGCAGGGAAACAGAAATCCCAACTGCGGCATCCTGCAATCAAAGCTATCCCCACCAAACTCCAAGTCTGGCGATGCAGGGAAACAGAAAATCCAACTGCGGTTTCCTGCAATCAAACCTATCCCCCACCACACTCCAAGTCCAGTGACGCAGGGAAACAGAAATGCCAACTGCGGCATCCTGCAATCAAAGCTATCCCCACCAAACTCCAACTCTGTCGACGCAGGGAAACAAAAATCCAAACTGCGGCATCCTCCAATCAAAGCTATCCCCACCAAACTCCAACTCTGGCGACGCAGGGAAACACAAATCCCAACTACGTCTTCCTGCAATCAAATCTATCCCCATCAAACTCTGAACCTGGCGACGCAAGGAAACAGAAATCCCAACTGCGTCATCCTCCAATCAAATCAATCCCCCACCACACACCAAGTCTGGTGACGGAGGGAAACAGAAATCCCAACTGCGGCATCCTCCAATCAAATCCATCCCCCACCACACTCCAACCCTGGCGAAGCAAGGAAACAGAAATCCCAACTGCGGCATCCTCCAATCACATCTATCCCCCACCAAACTCCAACTCTGGCGACGCAGGGAAACAGAAATCCCAACTGCGGCATCCTCCAATCACATCTATCCCCCACCAAACTCCAACTCTGGCAACGCAGGGAAACAGAAATCCCAACTGCGGCATCCTCCAATCACATCTATCCCCCACCAAACTCCAACTCTGGCGACGCAGAGAAACAGAAATCCCAACTGCGGCATCCTGCAATCAAATCCATCCCCCACCACACTCCAAGTCTGGCGACGCAGGGAAACAGAAATCCCAACTGCGGCATCCTGCAATCAAAGCTATCCCCCACCACACGCCAACTCTGGCGACGCAGTGAAACACAAATCCCAACTGCGGCGTCCTGCAATCAAAGCTATCCCCACCAAACTCCAACTCTGGCAACGCAGGGAAACAGAAATCCCAACTGCGGCATCCTGCAATCAAATCCATCCCCCACCACACTCCAAGTCTGGCGACGCAAGGAAAAACAAATCCCAACTGCGGCATCCTGCAATCAAAGCTATCCCCCACCACACTCCAAGTCTGGTTGCCGCGATTGAGAGACGGAGACCCAGCTCGATGCAAGTTAGGATCTACTTTATTGAACACAACAACCGATTTTATATTCCAAACAGACAAAGAGAGACACGTGTTTTAAGCTGATTGGCACAATGGTTAATCACCTAATACATATTACAAAAATTGAGCTCATGATTGGCTAACGTCTAAGGTCAGCTTGACTTTTTCTGCAGTTAATTTTCTGCTAGCTCACAGCATTCTTCTCCTTAACGACTTCTACTCCTGTTTCTATAGCACGTGCTTATCTCTAGTTACGAAACCAGCCCTCCTGGAAGAAATCGTCCTTAGCCCCAGGGGTGTAACAGTTTGCTTACAGCTTATGCAAATTACGAGGCGCCAAGTTGAGCACGTCCTTGCTGCTAGAAGGAGAGACCAGGCTGCCCCCGACATCTGGTGACGCAGGGAAACAGAAATCCCAACTGCGTCATCCTCCAATCAAATCAATCCCCCACCACACACCAAGTCTGGCGACGCAGGGAAACAGAAATCCCAACTGCGGCATCCTCCAATCACATCTATCCCCCACCACACTCCATCTCCGGCGACGCAGGGAAACAGAAATCCCAACTGCGGCATCCTGCAATCAAAGCTATCCCCACCAAACTCTGAACCTGGCGACGCAAGGAAACAGAAATCCCAACTGCGTCATCCTCCAATCAAATCAATCCCCCACCACACACCAAGTCTGGTGACGGAGGGAAACAGAAATCCCAACTGCGGCATCCTCCAATCAAATCCATCCCCCACCACACTCCAACCCTGGCGAAGCAAGGAAACAGAAATCCCAACTGCGGCATCCTCCAATCACATCTATCCCCCACCAAACTCCAACTCTGGCGACGCAGGGAAACAGAAATCCCAACTGCGGCATCCTCCAATCACATCTATCCCCCACCAAACTCCAACTCTGGCAACGCAGGGAAACAGAAATCCCAACTGCGGCATCCTCCAATCACATCTATCCCCCACCAAACTCCAACTCTGGCGACGCAGAGAAACAGAAATCCCAACTGCGGCATCCTGCAATCAAATCCATCCCCACCACACTCCAAGTCTGGCGACGCAGGGAAACAGAAATCCCAACTGCGGCATCCTGCAATCAAAGCTATCCCCCACCACACTCCAACTCTGGCGACGCAGTGAAACACAAATCCCAACTGCGGCGTCCTGCAATCAAAGCTATCCACACCAAACTCCAACTCTGGCAACGCAGGGAAACAGAAATCCCAACTGCGGCATCCTGCAATCAAATCCATCCCCCACCACACTCCAAGTCTGGTGACGCAGGGAAACAGAAATCCCAACTGCGTCATCCTCCAATCAAATCAATCCCCCACCACACAACAAGTCTGGCGACGCAGGGAAACAGAAATCCCAACTGCGGCATCCTCCAATCACATCTATCCCCCACCAAACTCCAACTCTGGCGACGCAGGGAAACAGAAATCCCAACTGCGGCATCCTGCAATCAAAGCTATCCCCCACCAAACTCTGAACCTGACGACGCAGGGAAACAGAAATCCCAACTGCGGCATCCTGCAATCAAAGCTATCCCCACCAAACTCTGAACCTGGCGTCGAAGGGAAACAGAAATCCCAACTGCGGCATCCTGCAATCAAAGCTATCCCCCACCACACTCCAAGTCTGGTGACGGAGGGAAACAGAAATCCCAACTGCGGCATCCTCCAATCAAATCCATCCCCCACCACAGTCCAAGTCTGGCGACGCAGAGAAACAGAAATCCCAACTGCGGCATCCTGCAATCAAAGCTATCCCCCACAACACTCCAAGTCTGGTGACGGAGGGAAACAGAAATCCCAACTGCGTCATCCTCCAATCAAATCCATCCCCCACCACAGTCCAAGTCTGGCGACGCAGAGAAACAGAAATCCCAACTGCGGCATCCTGCAATCAAAGCTATCCCCCACCACACTCCAAGTCTGGCGACGCAGAGAAACAGAAATCCCAACTGCGGCAACCTCCAATCAAATCCATCCCCCACCACACTCCAAGTCTGGCGACGCAGAGAAACAGAAATCCCAACTGCGGCAACCTGCAATCAAAGCTATCCCCACCAAACTCCAACTCTGGCGACGCAGGGAAACAGAAATCCCAACTGCGGCATCCTCCAATCAAATCCATCCCCCACCACACTCCAACCCTGGCGAAGCAAGGAAACAGAAATCCCAACTCCGGCATTCCACAATCAAAGCTATCCCCCACCAAGGTCTGAACCTGGTGACGCATGTCAGCAGACAACCCAACAGCAGCATCCGGCCGTCACCAGTGTGTGCGGCCACAATCCAAGTCTGGCGACGCAGGGAAACAGAAATCCCAACTGCGGCATCCAGTAATCGAAGCAATCCCCCACCAAACTCTGAACCTGGCGACGCAGGGAAACAGAAATCCCAACTGCGGCATCCTCCAATCAAAGCTATACCCCAACACACTCCAACCCTGGCGACGCAAGGAAACAGAAATCCCAACTCCGGCATTCCGCAATCAAAGCTATCCCCCACCAAACTCTGAACCTGGTGACGCAAGTCAGCAGACAACCCAACAGCAGCATCCGGCCGTCAGCAGTGTGAGCGACCACAAACCAAGTCTGGCGACGCAGGGAAACAGAAATCCCAACTGCGGCATCCTGCAATCAAAGCTATCCCCACCAAACTCCAACTCTGTCGACGCAGGGAAACAGAAATCCCAACTGCGGCATCCTCCAATCAAAGCTATCCCCACCAAACTCCAACTCTGGCGACGCAGGGAAAAAGAAATCCCAACTGCGGCATCCTGCAATCAAAGCTATCCCCACCACACTCCAACTCTGGCAACGCAGGGAAACACAAATCCGAACTGCGGCTTCCTGCAATCAAATCTATTCCCCAACACACTCCAACCCTGGCGACGCAGGGAAACAGAAATCCCAACTGCTGCTTCCTGCCATCAAATCTATTCCCCACCACACTCCAAGTCTGGCGACGCAGGGAAACAAAAATCCAAAGTGCGGCTTCCTGCAATCAAAGCTATCCCCACCAAACTCCAACTCTGGCGACGCATGGTAACAGAAATCCCAACTGCGGCATCCTGCAATCAAAGCTATCCCCACCAAACTCCAAGTCTGGCGACGCAGGGAAACAGAAATCCCAACTGCGGCATCCTGAAATCAAATCCATCCCCCACCACACTCCAACTCTGGCGACGCAGGGAAACAGAAATCCCAACGGCGGCTTCCTGCAATCAAAGCTATCCCCACCACACTCCAAGTCTGGCGACGCAGGGGAACAGAAATCCCAATGGCAGCATCCTGAAATCAAATCCATCCCCCACCACACTCCAAGTCTGGCGACGCAGGGAAACAGAAATCCCAACTGCGGCATCCTGCAATCAAAGCTATCCCCACCAAACTCTGAACCTGAAGACGCAGGGAAACAGAAATCCCAACTGCGGCATCCTGCAATCAAAGCTATCCCCACCAAACTCTGAACCTGGCGACGCAGGGAAACAGAAATCCCAACTGCGGCATCCTGCAATCAAAGCTATCCCCCACCACACTCCACGTCTGGCGACGGAGGGAAACAGAAATCCCAACTGCGTCATCCTCCAATCAAATCCATCCCCCACCACACTCCAAGTCCAGTGACGCAGGGAAACAGAAATCCCAACTGCGGCTTCCTGCAATCAAAGCTATTCCCACCAAACTCCAAGTCTGGCGACGCAGGGAAACAGAAATCCCAACTGCGGCATCCTGCAATCAAAGCTATCCCCACCAAACTCCAACTCTGGCGACGCAGGGAAACAGAAATCCCAACTGCGGCTTCCTGCAATCAAAGCTATCCCCCACCACACTCCAACCCGGGCGAAGGAAGGAAACAGAAATCCCAACTCTGGCATTCCGCAATCAAAGCTATCCCCCACCAAGGTCTGAACCTGGTGACGCAAGTCAGCAAACAACCCAACAGCAGCATCCGGCCGTCACCAGTGTGAGCGGCCACAATCCAAGTCTGGCGACGCAGGGAAACACAAATCCCAACTGCGGCATCCTGCAATCAAAGCCATCCCCCACCACACTCCAACTCTGGCGACGCAGGGAAACAGAAATCCCAACTGCGGCATCCTCCAATCACATCTATCCCCCACCAAACTCCAACTCTGGCGACGCAGGGAAACAGAAATCCCAACGGCGGCTTCCTGCAATCAAAGCTATCCCCACCAAAATCCAACTCTGGCAACGCAGGGAAACAGAAAATCCAACTGCGGCTTCCTGCAATCAAACCTATCCCCCACCACACTCCAAGTCCAGTGACGCAGGGAAACAGAAATCCCAACTGCGGCTTCCTGCAATCAAAGCTATCCCCACCAAACTCCAACTCTGGCGACGCAGGGAAACAGAAATCCCAACTGCGGCATCCTGCAATCAAAGCTATCCCCACCAAACTCCAACTCTGTCGACGCAGGGAAACAGAAATCCCAACTGCGGCATCCTCCAATCAAAGCTATCCCCACCAAACTCCAACTCTGGCGACGCAGGGAAACACAAATCCCAACTACCTCTTCCTGCAATCAAATCTATTCCCCAACACACTCCAACCCTGGCGATGCAGGGAAACAGAAAATCCAACTGCGGTTTCCTGCAATCAAACTTATCCCCCACCACACTCCAAGTCTGGCGACGCAGGGAAACAGAAATCCCAACGGCAGCATCCTGAAATCAAATCCATCCCCCACCACACTCCAAGTCTGGCGACGCAGGGAAACAAAAATCCAAAGTGCGGCTTCCTGCAATCAAAGCTATCCCCACCAAACTCCAACTCTGGCGACGCAGGGTAACAGAAATCCCAACTGCGGCATCCTGCAATCAAAGCTATCCCCACCAAACTCCAAGTCTGGCGACGCAGGGAAACACAAATCCCAACTGCGGCATCCTGAAATCAAATCCATCCCCCACCACACTCCAACTCTGGCGACGCAGGGAAACAGAAATCCCAACGGCGGCTTCCTGCAATCAAAGCTATCCCCACCACACTCCAAGTCTGGCGACGCAGGGAAACAGAAATCCCAACTGTGGCATCCTCCAATCAAATCCATCCCCCACCACACTCCAAGTCTGGCGACGCAGAGAAACAGAAATCCCAACTGCGGCATCCTGCAATCAAAGCTATCCCCACCAAACTCCAAGTCTGGCGACGCAGGGAAACAGAAATCCCAACTGCGGCATCCTGCAATCAAAGCTATCCCCACCAAACTCCAACTCTGGCGATGCAGGGAAACAGAAAATCCAACTGCGGTTTCCTGCAATCAAACCTATCCCCCACCACACTCCAAGTCCAGTGACGCAGGGAAACAGAAATCCCAACTGCGGCATCCTGCAATCAAAGCTATCCCCACCAAACTCCAACTCTGGCGAAGCACGGAAACACAAATCCCAACGGCGGCTTCCTGCAATCAAACCTATCCCCAACCACACTCCAAATCCGGTGACGCAGGGAAACAGAAATCCCAACTGCGGCATACTGCAATCAAAGCTATTCCCACCAAACTCCAAATCTGTCGACGCAGGGAAACAGAAATCCCAACTGCGGCATCCTGCAATCAAAGCTATCCCCACCAAACTCTGAACCTGACGACGCAGTGAAACAGAAATCCCAACTGCGGCATCCTGCAATCAAAGCTATCCCCACCAACCTCTGAACCTGGCGACGCAAGGAAACAGAAATCCCAACTGCGTCATCCTCCAATCAAATCCATCCCCCACCACACACCAAGTCTGGTGACGGAGGGAAACAGAAATCCCAACTGCGGCATCCTCCAATCAAATCCATCCCCCACCACACTCCAACTCTGGCGACACAGGGAAACAGAAATCCCAACTGCGGCATCCTCCAATCAAATCCATCCCCCACCACACTCCAACCCTGGCGAAGCAAGGAAACAGAAATCCCAACTGCGGCATCCTCCAATCACATCTATCCCCCACCAAACTCCAACTCTGGCGACGCAGGGAAACAGAAATCCCAACTGCGGCATCCTGCAATCACATCTATCCCCCACCAAACTCCAACTCTGGCAACGCAGGGAAACAGAAATCCCAACTGCGGCATCCTCCAATCACATCTATCCCCCACCAAACTCCAACTCTGGCGACGCAGAGAAACAGAAATCCCAACTGCGGCATCCTGCAATCAAAGCTATCCCCCACCACACTCTAACTCTGGCGACGCAGTGAAACACAAATCCCAACTGCGGCATCCTGCAATCAAATCCATCCCCCACCACACTCCAAGTCTGGCGACGCAGGGAAACACAAATCCCAACTGCGGCATCCTGCAATCAAAGCTATCCCCCACCACACTCCAAGTCTGGTTGCCGCGATTGAGAGACGGAGACCCAGCTCGATGCAAGTTAGGATCTACTTTATTGAACACAACAACCGATTTTATATTCCAAACAGACAAAGAGAGACACGTGTTTTAAGCTGATTGGCACAATGGTTAATCACCTAATACATATTACAAAAATTGAGCTCATGATTGGCTAACGTCTAAGGTCAGCTTGACTTTTTCTGCAGTTAATTTTCTGCTAGCTCACAGCATTCTTCTCCTTAACGACTTCTACTCCTGTTTCTATAGCACGTGCTTATCTCTAGTTACGAAACCAGCCCTCCTGGAAGAAATCGTCCTTAGCCCCAGGGGTGTAACAGTTTGCTTACAGCTTACGCAAATTACGAGGCGCCAAGTTGAGCACGTCCTTGCTGCTAGAAGGAGAGACCAGGCTGCCCCCGACATCTGGTGACGCAGGGAAACAGAAATCCCAACTGCGTCATCCTCCAATCAAATCAATCCCCCACCACACACCAAGTCTGGCGACGCAGGGAAACAGAAATCCCAACTGCGGCTTCCTGCAATCAAAGCTATCCCCCACCACACTCCATCTCCGGCGACGCAGGGAAACAGAAATCCCAACTGCGGCATCCTGCAATCAAAGCTATCCCCACCAAACTCCAACTCTGGCGACGCAGGGAAACAGAAATCCCAACTGCGGCTTCCTGCATTCAAATCCATCCCCCAACACACTCCAACCCTGGCGAAGAAGGGAAACAGAAATCCCAACTGCGGCATCCTGCAATCAAAGCTATCCCCACTGTTATAAATTGAGACCACAATGGATCATAATCCAATTATAATTTTATTAATTATAGCAAGTAGAATATGAGCAAAGACAGCGCTGGACGGCAGGGGAGTCTGCGCTCCGCCAACTGCCGTACTGATCAGTTCAAACAGTTCCTTTTTATACATTTTTACATTCGTGGTTGTCTTTGATCAGTACCCCCTTCTGCTTGCACAAGTATCTGGTTTGTGTAAGCAATTGCGGTTATCTTATCTCACGCAGTCATCTTGTCTCACAGGTTATCTTGTCTCACACAAGCGGTGTCTGGCAGCTATTTGCATAAGCAGTTTTTTTGTCTTTTGCCGCCTAACCTTTACATTGAGCTTAACATAAATTTCAATAAACAATACCCTTAGTTCATAGTTTCTTACAATCCCCCCTTTTTCTTTTATCCTATTATTGTTTATTAGATGCTACTTTCATTTTCGTCACTGCAAGCAAACCTTTTTCCACAATTCCAACATTTATCATAACACTCTCAAGATAATACCTTACAATTACAATCATAGTTTTCACGTGGCATAACGCATTCACAACAATCTTTTCCACCAGGAAGCTCCTAATAGATCATCCCACCATTCTGAGTCTAACATTGAGGGTGTTTTCAGAGCACCATAGGTAAAACAGCTCTTATTCTATCTGCTATGTGCAGTTGTCGCCTTAATGTTTTTGCCGTGTGTTATTTATTCCTTGCTTTGTTCAGTTAATCCAACAAGTTGTGACCAACATGCAATTTGCTACTACTGTTTCACCTGTTGGTGTTAAGCAAATTCGAGCTGTGTGCCGAACTGCACAGTCAACCGTACTATCAGACACTCTGTAAACAATAATCAACAATTTATTAGCAAACAAGAACCTGAAATAATTAACTGTATAACAATCCAGCAAAGTCCCACGCGACACAATCAGAAAGAGAAAAAGTAAGAACCAAAGATATCAGCACTGTCCTTTGGATGTTGTCCTTCAATGTCTTGTTACCCTTACTCACAGGGCGATAGCGATAGAAAGAACAACAGTCACGCGCCGCGTGGTAACTCCTCTGATCAATAACATTTTCTTCTTTGAACTATAAGTCTGTTTCCATCACCTCATCAAGGTTTCGAGGGCGTCTTAGTTGTCTTCGTGATCTTGGAGGATTGGGGGGAGGAGGTGATCTCCGACACCAGCCACGAGACATTCCCTCGCATACCACGATGGCAACGACAGTCACCACCAATATAATGAAAAATCCCAACAGCAGGGCGGCGCACACGGGATCGTCCCCTACTCCCATCTTCCCAAGATTGCAATCCAGTGGGATCAGTAAGATTAGTGGGATAGTCCAGCCCCAGGCTAGCGGCTTGACCGAGGAAGGTCCAAGTGCGCAATGAGCGGAAGTTTCTCTTCCACCCAGAATGACTGTGCTGCCTAGATCTGGGCGGGCCTGGCAGTTGTTTTTGCCATCCGGGTATAGCCGAACTTTCGAGACCCTCCAGCAACACATGCGCTTTGGACTGGGGGCGTGGAAATCCATTTTCCTGCTGCGTATGTGGACCCTGACTCCTGATCCCTACAGACCAGGCAGGTTCGCCACTCGCGCTCTCACTCTTGTACCTCCGATACCGCGAAAACAATGGAGCGTGCTTATGCATGGGCAGCAATTTATTGTGCAGCCTTGATGTTGGTAGCCCTCACTTTGTTTGCCTTTTTACTACATATCTTTTGCCCTTGTAAATGTTCCTCTTTCAAGTACGCATGTAGTTGTATCTGCTTATGTAAACCACCATCTCCTTTGGTTAACCATGTCGAAAATTCTGTTATAGGTCTTTTCGGCGGTTTTGGTACTGGCTGTTTTACTTCTGTCACATCTTTTACTTGGATTCTCTTCTTCCCACTAAAAATATCTCCATCCACCCTTCTGTCTTTGGGAAAGCAAAGCCACTCTGATGTTGGACATAACAGTAAAGCACTTGCTGCACAAATTTGCCACTATTAAAGCAAACCATACCAGGATGATTAGCAGAGGTCCGGTATAACATATGCTCCCACCTCTCATGCCTATGGGGTTGCAGCCCACAGCTGAGAAAAAGGTCTTCTTGGTGGCGAGCACAGAGGTTAACCCGGTCTTGCCCTCTACTGTTTAACAAATCCGTGTGTTAAGAGTTAGTCAATTCAAGTTGTAGCCACTTCCTTTGTTTCTAAGCAAAGCAAAATTTTGGCACTTTCCGATAGTGTCCTCCCATCAACTCTCAGGGACATCACAAATTCTGGGGACTAACCTCTTTTTCCCCGTAAATCAAGGTTACAGTTCATGCCCCTTCCCTATACAGTTATAAGACAATTTTCTCCATCTGCAAGAAATACCACATCCGGTAACACATTTCACATTCACACAAAACCCACGCTTCATGACATCCATGCATACACTCGAGACAAGGTATTACTCAATTAGGTTGATTTTCTAGCAATGCCTAATTGACTCCAAAATGCTCATAATCTCACATGTCTGTCAGTTAATGCTCGGTAAACGCCAGCTTTTCCCTGACAGTTTTTTTTGTTTGGTTTTGTCTTTTTTTTTTTTGTTTTTGTTTCCTTATACAGCAAGTAAGTAAATGAATAAGTAAATTTTCACAGTGTTACCTCTGAACCCAGTCAAAAACCCAGTCAAACCACTGGTTAAGAGTCATTCAATCCCCTCCTGATGAATTTACTTAGTCCTTTGAGGGTGACTTGTAGTTGGTCAGTTGATGGTACCACAGTCCACTCCTGAGGCTTTTCCACTAGTCCTTTTCCTCAGGAGGCAAGAGTCCACCCCTTTTCTTTTGTTCGGATCGCTGTCTCGGTGATCAGCAGCACCTGAAATGGACCTTCCCACTCGGGAGTTAATGATTAATCTTTCCACACTTTTATCAATACCCAATCACCTGGTTTTACATTGTGGATATTTAAAAGCCAATGGTGGTATTTGAGGCAGAAGTCCTTTCTTTCTTAGTTTCATTAAAGTGTTACCAATTCTTATTACATACTTTCTTACATACTGATCTCCTACTTCAGGGATGACAATATCCCTGTCATTACTCATACATAGTAATCCAAACATCATTTCATAGGGAGAAATTCCCAGGTCTGTTCGTGGCTGAGTATTGATCCTTAATAAGGCCAACGGCAGGCATTTAATCCAAGACATCTGAGTCTCAATCATTAACTTAGTCAAGGTTTGTTTTGAAGTTTGATTCATTCTTTCTCCTCTTCCAGAACTCCGAGGATGCCATGGGGTGTGCCATGCCCATTCGATCCCTAAGGCTTCAGATAGCTGTTGTATAATTTGTTTTAAAATGAAATATGTTCCTCCGCCCAAGTCTATTCTTTCTATTAATCCATATCTGGGGATAATGTTTTCCAGTAACACCTTGGATACCATGCTTGCCATTGCCCTTGGTGTGGGGGATTGCTTCCACCCAATGAGTTAAGTGAGCCACTAATACCAACAAATACTTTCACCCTTGTATTTAAGGTAGCTCTGTTAAGTCTACCTGGAGGCTTTGTATGGCTAGCTCCTGTTCCCCAGCCACCTTTTTTTTTTTTTTTTTTTTTTTTTTTTTTATCTCATTACCTTTTTGTTCACTTTTTGACAAATCAAACATCGATCAACTAGTTGTTTAGCCACCATATATATATTCCTATACACCCATATTGTCTAAGGAAATGATCACAAAGTGATTGCGTTCCCCAATGTATTTTCTGACGTATTAATGACAGAATTTCTCATGATCTTGTTTTATTTAACATCTGCCTTCCATCTGCTAAAGTCCATTTTCCTTCTGAATCTTTTCCCCCCTTATTTTTAAGTATATCCTTTTCTTGTTCTGTGAAATTTGGGGCTAAATTCTCATAATCCGCTGGTATTATTACCAATAAAACTACCAATGATGATTCTGTAGCTGCTTCTCTGGCTACTTAATCTGCTAAATTATTCCCCCTTATTTCCATTGATGCTCCCCTCTGATGTCCTTTCACATGCACAATTGCAATTTCTGTGGGGAGCTTCAGGGCTTCTAAAACTTCTCTGATCAGCCGCTCGTGTACTAGCTCCTTCCCTTTTGTATTTATAAGCCCTCTTTCTTCCCATATTTTTCCAAATGTGTGGACCACTCCAAATGCATACTTTGAGTCTGTGTACACTGTCCCTTCCTTATCTCTCAAATATACCAATGTCTGTTTTAGGGCATAGAGTTCACAGACTTGTGCTGACCACCCAGCAGGTAATTTCCCCTTTTCAAACACTTCCATCTTCTGCCTCTCGATAATTACATAACCCAATATTTTTCCTTCTAGGCATCGAGAGGACCCATCAATAAATAGTTTTTCTCTATAGGGCAAAGGTTTATTTAACAGATCTTCTCTTATTTTCGTTTGATAATTTATAAAATCCAAACAGTTATGCTCTGGTTCCTAAATATCCTCCCCGATTCTCCTCCCATAACTCTAGTAATTTAACCACTAGTTTTCCTTCACCCAGCACCACACCTATTCCTAATTGCACTTGTAAATCTCTACCTAGCAAATTACATCCTACCCCTGGCATTAACAACAAATCATTAACAGCATATTGATCTTCCCCTTGTATTAACACATTCTTTATAACTGGGACCAAAAACCCCTTCACCTTTAGCCCCTACAGCCCAAGTTGTATCTTTTACATAATCTTCCTCCTGGGGTCTTAATTTCAAATTTATCAAGGGCTCTTCTGTTGGTATATCCCCCAGGAGGTAGAGTCCCTGACACCCCTAGTGATTACCACCCTCATCCTGTTGGGTTACTTCAAACACCAACAGGTCCCGTATTCTCTGGGGGCATTCTTGTTTATAATGCCCCCCCTTCCCACAATGAAAACATTCCCTTGTGATTTCCCTAGCCAGTGGTGCCTCTTGGTTCCGCCTTCCCTTTCATTCCCTTGCCTGTTTCAAATTTGTGATTTCCTGTCTGAGATTCCTTGTGTTTGTTTCTAACAGCTTTTTGTGCAGTTATCATAGTTTTAGCTTTAGTTTTAGCCTCTTCTTCATCCTTCCTAATATCTACTTTCTGTGCTTCTCTCAGGAGTTCCTCCAGACTCTTATTATAATGACCTAGAGTCACTCATATCTCTCCTCCGCTCTAGTTCATTATGTTTCCACTGCAGAGGGGTTACAGGGAGTTTCCTTTCCCCGGGTATCCCCTGCTGATTTTCTCTCTCCCATATCCACATTCCAACCGTTCTGATCATCTGTCTTTCTTCAGGAGAGAAAAAAAATTCCCGTAATCGACTGCATCTCCTCCCATGTATATATATACTGGGTCCCAAAAATTGATCAGTCTTCTCTGACAGCCCCACAGGGTCCTCTAATAACCTCCTAAATTCATTCTTATACGCCCTCACTTTTACATTAGTGAGCGGCACATCCACAAATCCCATCCCCCCTTGAATTCCTGCCGCTGGGACTTCCCGGCAAGGGATTAACCCTAGCCGCCCCGTGCTCCCTTAAACGATTTCCCTTAAATCATGTATGAGCCGATATTTCCCATTTGGTTTCTTTACAGGCAGAATGGGGGTGTTAAAGGGTGACATACAAGGCTCTAAGATTTCTTGTGCTAATAATCGATCAATTTCTGGTTTTAATCCTCTCCGTCCGTCTAGGGAAATGGGATATTGCTTTACCCTCACAGGTATGTGGGGTTCAGAAACTTGGATTTTAATCGGTGGGATTTCCAGTCTACTAATTGTGTCCGGAGAGTACCAGACATCGGGGTTAATTTGTTTTTGCTCATCCACGGTCAAAGGATAAGTAGACACTGTTAGCTCTTGATTTTTCACTTTAATTTCTAATTGTAATTCAACAATTAAATCTCGTCCTAGCAGATTAAATTCTGCTTCAGGGACGAGCAAGAGTTCACACATTCCAAATTTATTTTCAGTTTCGAATACCACATTTTTGATTTTGTTTACTTTAAATGGTTCTCCTTTTGCCCCAATTACTTGTACTTTTTCCGGGGAAATTTTACATCCCTCAGGTATTTGTTTAATAGTCGATTTTTTTCAGCCCCAGTGTCTACTAAAAAGGTGAACTCTTGTTTATGGGGACCTATTTTTAATTTTATCAAGGGCTTATGATGACTCCGGTCCCCTAAGATATAGAGCCCCTGGCTCTCCTATTCCGTTTTCAATATTTCCTCATCCCTGATCCTTTCTCTGCAATTCTTCTTTATATGTCCCTTCTTTCCACAGTAAAAACAACATCTCTGTTCCTTCTTTACTACTACGTTCCCTTGTTTCGTTCCAGCAGATCTGTGTTCACCAGTTCGTCCTTTACGATCCTCTCTGACCGCTGCTACCATCATTTTTACTTGTCGCTTGCTACTCTCTTCCTCTCGCCTTACATAGACTTTCTGAGCTTCTCTCAATAATTCATCCAACCCTCTATTCTGCCAGTCTTCTAACTTTTCAATCTTCTTTCTGATATCTTCCCATGATTTTGCCACAAACTGAGTTTTGAGGAGTGCTTGCCCTAAAGGGTCATCTGGATTTACCCCAGAATACAGCTGGAGGGCTTTCCTCAGTCGTTCCAGCCACTCAGTAGGGCTCTCATCTTTCTTTTGCATTTCATTAAATGCTTTATTAATATTCTGGCCACAGGGTACTGCTTCTCTAATTCCCTGAATTACTATAGTTCTCAGGTCCTGCATATGAGTTCTATGCACCGGATCCTGATTATCTCTATTAGGTCTTTGGAGTGGCCATTTAATATCCGCTTGAGGTCCCTGGGCATGTTGAGCATCCCACAGTCTCATTCCTGCTCGTCTAATCATATCTCTTTCCTCGGTAGTAAATAATTGACCAAGGATAGATTGCATCTCATCCCAAGTATAAAGGTTTGGTCCAAAAAATTGATTTAATCTTTCTGCCACTCCGAGTGGGTCCTCAATTAAGTTTCCCATCTCGGTTCTTTTAAAATCTCATAGGTCAGCCGAGTTTAGGGGTACGGAAATATATCCGATCACGGGTTGAGGTCCCCCCATGGGTATTTCCCTTAGGGGGTACATCTGAGCTGCCCCTTTTTGGCTTCTAGTTACACGTCTAGGAGGAGGGGGAGACTCTTGTTCCGACTCCGGTGGGGGAGTGGGCGCTCTGGGGACCCCTGGAGGGGCTGTGGGAGCAGGAGGGGAAATGTAAGGAGGGGGGGTTAGAAGGGTTTCGTCTAACCCTTCCTTCTTTTTCTTTTGTTTAGTTTATTTCATTCAGCGGGTAAAGTCTAGCTCCCAGTCTTTTTAGCCACACTCCCGCATACTGACTTTCTTCCGGGTTAAGGGGTTTTTTATTATTAACCCAGAGATTTAATTGTTGCATTTATCCAATCTTCTTCTGACCCGCAGACTGGCCAAAAGACATTTTTAGAAATCTTCTTCCCTCCCCATATCTTAGTACAATATTCTATCATTTTCTGCTTATCTTTCCCTAGTGTTCCAGGGAAATATCTCCAATTGTCTAAGATATATGCCAGAGGGGTATTCTTAGGTACAGTGGGTACCCTTCCCATGGGAGTCGAAGGCTTGCTGCCCTTCGCCCCCATCTTCTGGATTATCCACAAACACACACTCACTTGCTCCCCTTGTTCCTGGCCCAGTCCCTCGCGGGAAATGGGAAACGCAGTACTTAAGGGTCCGCACTCGCTTGGTTCAGTATATCGAACCTCTCATTCGTTATAATCCAGGAAACCCAATCCCGCCCGAACGGTAAACCCGCGAACAAATTCGCAATATACTTACGCATCCTGCGTCTTCGTCCGGACTCCCGTGCACAGAATTTTTATGGGATTTTACCGGTTTCTCCTTTGCTCATTATTCTAGAATTTAGGTTCGTCGGTAAGGATGGGGTGGGCTATCAGTCGCGGGGCCACGGATTGCCGCGGGGCGCCTCCCCGGAGGACAGAAGACCACCGTTCCTTATCCGAGTCACGGCACCATGAAATTGTTATAAATTGAGACCACAATGGATCATAATCCAATTATAATTTTATTAATTATAGCAAGTAGAATATGAGCAAAGACAGCGCTGGACGGCAGGGGAGTCTGCGCTCCGCCAACTGCCGTACTGATCAGTTCAAACAGTTCCTTTTTATACATTTTTACATTCGTGGTTGTCTTTGATCAGTACCCCCTTCTGCTTGCACAAGTATCTGGTTTGTGTAAGCAATTGCGGTTATCTTATCTCACGCAGTCATCTTGTCTCACAGGTTATCTTGTCTCACACAAGCGGTGTCTGGCAGCTATTTGCATAAGCAGTTTTTTTGTCTTTTGCCGCCTAACCTTTACATTGAGCTTAACATAAATTTCAATAAACAATACCCTTAGTTCATAGTTTCTTACACCACCAAACTCCAACTCTGGCGACGCAGGGAAACACAAATCCCAACTGCGGCATCCTGCAATCAAAGCTATCCCCCACCAAAATCCAACTCTGGCGACGCAGGGAAACAGAAATCCCAACGGCAGCATCCTGAAATCAAAGCTATCCCCCAACAAACGCCAACTCTGTCGACGCAGGGAAACAGAAATCCCAACTGCGGCATCCTCCAATCACATCTATCCCCCACCAAACTCCAACTCGGGCGATGCAGGGAAACAGAAATCCCAACTGCGGCTTCCTGCAATCAAAGCTATCCCCCACCAAAATCCAACTCTGGCGACGCAGGGAAACAGAAATCCCAACGGCAGCATCCTGAAATCAAAGCCATCCCCCAACACACGCCAACTCTGTCGACGCAGGGAAACAGAAATCCCAACTGCGGCATCCTCCAATCACATCTATCCCCCACCACACTCCAACCCTGGCGACGCAAGGAAACAGAAATCCCAACTCCGGCATTCCGCAATCAAAGCTATCCCCCACCAAACTCTGAACCTGCTGACGCAAGTCAGCAGACAACCCAACAGCAGCATCCGGCCGTCAGCAGTGTGAGCGACCACAATCCAAGTCTGGCGACGCAGGGAAACAGAAATCCCAACTGCGGCATCCTGCAATCAAAGCTATCCCCACCAAACTCCAACTCTGTCGACGCAGGGAAACAGAAATCCCAACTGCGTCATCCTCCAATCAAATCCATCCCCCACCACAGTCCAAGTCTGGCGACGCAGAGAAACAGAAATCCCAACTGCGGCATCCTGCAATCAAAGCTATCCCCCACCACACTCCAAGTCTGGCGACGCAGAGAAACAGAAATCCCAACTGCGGCAACCTCCAATCAAATCCATCCCCCACCACACTCCAAGTCTGGCGACGCAGAGAAACAGAAATCCCAACTGCGGCAACCTGCAATCAAAGCTATCCCCACCAAACTCCAACTCTGGCGACGCAGGGAAACAGAAATCCCAACTGCGGCATCCTCCAATCAAATCCATCCCCCACCACACTCCAACCCTGGCGAAGCAAGGAAACAGAAATCCCAACTCCGGCATTCCGCAATCAAAGCTATCCCCCACCAAGGTCTGAACCTGGTGACGCATGTCAGCAGACAACCCAACAGCAGCATCCGGCCGTCACCAGTGTGTGCGGCCACAATCCAAGTCTGGCGACGCAGGGAAACAGAAATCCCAACTGCGGCATCCAGTAATCGAAGCAATCCCCCACCAAACTCTGAACCTGGCGACGCAGGGAAACAGAAATCCCAACTGCGGCATCCTCCAATCAAAGCTATACCCCAACACACTCCAACCCTGGCGACGCAAGGAAACAGAAATCCCAACTCCGGCATTCCGCAATCAAAGCTATCCCCCACCAAACTCTGAACCTGGTGACGCAAGTCAGCAGACAACCCAACAGCAGCATCCGGCCGTCAGCAGTGTGAGCGACCACAAACCAAGTCTGGCGACGCAGGGAAACAGAAATCCCAACTGCGGCATCCTGCAATCAAAGCTATCCCCACCACACTCCAAGTCTGGCGACGCAGGGGAACAGAAATCCCAACGGCAACATCCTGAAATCAAATCCATCCCCCACCAAACTCCAACTCTGTCGACGCAGGGAAACAGAAATCCCAACTGCGGCATCCTCCAATCAAAGCTATCCCCACCAAACTCCAACTCTGGCGACGCAGGGAAAAAGAAATCCCAACTGCGGCATCCTGCAATCAAAGCTATCCCCACCACACTCCAACTCTGGCAACGCAGGAAAACAAAAATCCAAATTGCAGCTTCCTGCAATCAAAGCTATCCCCACCAAACTCCAACTCTGGCGACGCAGGGTAACAGAAATCCCAACTGCGGCATCCTGCAATCAAAGCTATCCCCACCAAACTCCAACTCTGGCGACGCAGGGAAACAGAAATCCCAACTGCGGCATCCTGAAATCAAATCCATCCCCCACCACACTCCAACTCTGGCGACGCAGGGAAACAGAAATCCCAACGGCGGCTTCCTGCAATCAAAGCTAACCCCACCACACTCCAAGTCTGGCGACGCAGGGGAACAGAAATCCCAACGGCAACATCCTGAAATCAAATCCATCCCCCACCACACGCCAAGTCTGGCGACGCAGGGAAACAGAAATCCCAACTGCGGCATCCTGCAATCAAAGCTATCCCCACCAAACTCTGAACCTGGCGACGGAGGGAAACAGAAATCCCAACTGCGGCATCCTCCAATCAAATCCATCCCCCACCACAGTCCAAGTCTGGCGACGCAGAGAAACAGAAATCCCAACTGCGGCATCCTGCAATCAAAGCTACCACCCACCACACTCCAAGTCTGGTGACGGAGGGAAACAGAAATCCCAACTGCGTCATCCTCCAATCAAATCCATCCCCCACCACACTCCAAGTCTGGCGACGCAGAGAAACAGAAATCCCAACTGCGGCATCCTCCAATCAAATCCATCCCCCACCACACTCCAACCCTGGCGAAGCAAGGAAACAGAAATCCCAACTGCGGCATCCTCCAATCACATCTATCCCCCACCAAACTCCAACTCTGGCGACGCAGGGAAACAGAAATCCCAACTGCGGCATCCTCCAATCACATCTATCCCCCACCAAACTCCAACTCTGGCAACGCAGGGAAACAGAAATCCCAACTGCGGCATCCTCCAATCACATCTATCCCCCACCAAACTCCAACTCTGGCGACGCAGAGAAACAGAAATCCCAACTGCGGCATCCTGCAATCAAATCCATCCCCACCACACTCCAAGTCTGGCGACGCAGGGAAACAGAAATCCCAACTGCGGCATCCTGCAATCAAAGCTATCCCCCACCACACTCCAACTCTGGCGACGCAGTGAAACACAAATCCCAACTGCGGCGTCCTGCAATCAAAGCTATCCACACCAAACTCCAACTCTGGCAACGCAGGGAAACAGAAATCCCAACTGCGGCATCCTGCAATCAAATCCATCCCCCACCACACTCCAAGTCTGGTGACGCAGGGAAACAGAAATCCCAACTGCGTCATCCTCCAATCAAATCAATCCCCCACCACACACCAAGTCTGGCGACGCAGGGAAACAGAAATCCCAACTGCGGCATCCTCCAATCACATCTATCCCCCACCAAACTCCAACTCTGGCGACGCAGGGAAACAGAAATCCCAACTGCGGCATCCTGCAATCAAAGCTATCCCCCACCAAACTCTGAACCTGACGACGCAGGGAAACAGAAATCCCAACTGCGGCATCCTGCAATCAAAGCTATCCCCACCAAACTCTGAACCTGGCGTCGAAGGGAAACAGAAATCCCAACTGCGGCATCCTGCAATCAAAGCTATCCCCCACCACACTCCAAGTCTGGTGACGGAGGGAAACAGAAATCCCAACTGCGGCATCCTCCAATCAAATCCATCCCCCACCACAGTCCAAGTCTGGCGACGCAGAGAAACAGAAATCCCAACTGCGGCATCCTGCAATCAAAGCTATCCCCCACAACACTCCAAGTCTGGTGACGGAGGGAAACAGAAATCCCAACTGCGTCATCCTCCAATCAAATCCATCCCCCACCACAGTCCAAGTCTGGCGACGCAGAGAAACAGAAATCCCAACTGCGGCATCCTGCAATCAAAGCTATCCCCCACCACACTCCAAGTCTGGCGACGCAGAGAAACAGAAATCCCAACTGCGGCAACCTCCAATCAAATCCATCCCCCACCACACTCCAAGTCTGGCGACGCAGAGAAACAGAAATCCCAACTGCGGCAACCTGCAATCAAAGCTATCCCCACCAAACTCCAAGTCTGGCGACGCAGGGAAACAGAAATCCCAACTGCGGCATCCTCCAATCAAATCCATCCCCCACCACACTCCAACCCTGGCGAAGCAAGGAAACAGAAATCCCAACTCCGGCATTCCGCAATCAAAGCTATCCCCCACCAAACTCTGAACCTGGTGACGCAAGTCAGCAGAAAACCCAACAGCAGCATCCGGCCGTCAGCAGTGTGAGCGACCACAAACCAAGTCTGGCGACGCAGGGAAACAGAAATCCCAACTGCGGCATCCTGCAATCAAAGCTATCCCCACCAAACTCCAACTCTGTCGACGCAGGGAAACAGAAATCCCAACTGCGGCATCCTCCAATCAAAGCTATCCCCACCAAACTCCAACTCTGGCGACGCAGGGAAAAAGAAATCCCAACTGCGGCATCCTGCAATCAAAGCTATCCCCACCACACTCCAACTCTGGCAACGCAGGGAAACACAAATCCCAACTGCGGCTTCCTGCAATCAAATCTATTCCCCAACACACTCCAACCCTGGCGACGCAGGGAAACAGAAATCCCAACTGCTGCTTCCTGCCATCAAATCTATTCCCCAACAAACTCCAACTCGGGCGACGCAGGGAAACAGAAATCCCAACTGCGGCATCCTCCAATCAAATCCATCCCCCACCACACTCCAAGTCTGGCGACGCAGGGAAACAAAAATCCAAAGTGCGGCTTCCAGCAATCAAAGCTATCCCCACCAAACTCCAACTCTGGCGACGCATGGTAACAGAAATCCCAACTGCGGCATCCTGCAATCAAAGCTATCCCCACCAAACTCCAAGTCTGGCGACGCAGGGAAACAGAAATCCCAACTGCGGCATCCTGAAATCAAATCCATCCCCCACCACACTCCAACTCTGGCGACGCAGGGAAACAGAAATCCCAACGGCGGCTTCCTGCAATCAAAGCTATCCCCACCACACTCCAAGTCTGGCGACGCAGGGGAACAGAAATCCCAATGGCAGCATCCTGAAATCAAATCCATCCCCCACCACACTCCAAGTCTGGCGACGCAGGGAAACAGAAATCCCAACTGCGGCATCCTGCAATCAAAGCTATCCCCACCAAACTCTGAACCTGACGACGCAGGGAAACAGAAATCCCAACTGCGGCATCCTGCAATCAAAGCTATCCCCACCAAACTCTGAACCTGGCGACGCAGGGAAACAGAAATCCCAACTGCGGCATCCTGCAATCAAAGCTATCCCCCACCACACTCCACGTCTGGCGACGGAGGGAAACAGAAATCCCAACTGCGGCATCCTCCAATCAAATCCATCCCCCACCACACTCCAAGTCTGGCGACGCAGAGAAACAGAAATCCCAACTGCGGCATCCTGCAATCAAAGCTACCACCCACCACACTCCAAGTCCAGTGACGCAGGGAAACAGAAATCCCAACTGCGGCTTCCTGCAATCAAAGCTATTCCCACCAAACTCCAAGTCTGGCGACGCAGGGAAACAGAAATCCCAACTGCGGCATCCTGCAATCAAAGCTATCCCCACCAAACTCCAACTCTGGCGACGCAGGGAAACAGAAATCCCAACTGCGGCATCCTGCAATCAAAGCTATCCCCACCAAACTCTGAACCTGACGACGCAGGGAAACAGAAATCCCAACTGCGGCATCCTGCAATCAAAGCTATCCCCACCAAACTCTGAACCTGGCGACGCAGGGAAACAGAAATCCCAACTGCGGCATCCTGCAATCAAAGCTATCCCCACCACACTCCACGTCTGGCGACGGAGGGAAACAGAAATCCCAACTGCGGCATCCTCCAATCAAATCCATCCCCCACCACACTCCAAGTCTGGCGACGCAGAGAAACAGAAATCCCAACTGCGGCATCCTGCAATCAAAGCTACCACCCACCACACTCCAAGTCCAGTGACGCAGGGAAACAGAAATCCCAACTGCGGCTTCCTGCAATCAAAGCTATTCCCACCAAACTCCAAGTCTGGCGACGCAGGGAAACAGAAATCCCAACTGCGGCATCCTGCAATCAAAGCTATCCCCACCAAACTCCAACTCTGGCGACGCAGGGAAACAGAAATCCCAACTGCGGCTTCCTGCAATCAAAGCTATCCCCCACCACACTCCAACCCGGGCGAAGCAAGGAAACAGAAATCCCAACTCTGGCATTCCGCAATCAAAGCTATCCCCCACCAAGGTCTGAACCTGGTGACGCAAGTCAGCAAACAACCCAACAGCAGCATCCGGCCGTCACCAGTGTGAGCGGCCACAATCCAAGTCTGGCGACGCAGGGAAACACAAATCCCAACTGCGGCATCCTGCAATCAAAGCCATCCCCCACCACACTCCAACTCTGGCGACGCAGGGAAACAGAAATCCCAACTGCGGCATCCTCCAATCACATCTATCCCCCACCAAACTCCAACTCTGGCGACGCAGGGAAACAGAAATCCCAACGGCGGCTTCCTGCAATCAAAGCTATCCCCACCAAAATCCAACTCTGGCGACGCAGGGAAACAGAAAATCCAACTGCGGCTTCCTGCAATCAAACCTATCCCCCACCACACTCCAAGTCCAGTGACGCAGGGAAACAGAAATCCCAACTGCGGCTTCCTGCAATCAAAGCTATCCCCACCAAACTCCAACTCTGGCGACGCAGGGAAACAGAAATCCCAACTGCGGCATCCTGCAATCAAAGCTATCCCCACCAAACTCCAACTCTGTCGACGCAGGGAAACAGAAATCCCAACTGCGGCATCCTCCAATCAAAGCTATCCCCACCAAACTCCAACTCTGGCGACGCAGGGAAACACAAATCCCAACTACCTCTTCCTGCAATCAAATCTATTCCCCAACACACTCCAACCCTGGCGACGCAGGGAAACAGAAATCCCAACTGCTGCTTCCTGCAATCAAATCTATTCCCCACCACACTCCAACTCGGGCGACGCAGGGAAACAGAAATCCCAACTGTGGCATCCTCCAATCAAATCCATCCCCCACCACACTCCAAGTCTGGCGACGCAGAGAAACAGAAATCCCAACTGCGGCATCCTGCAATCAAAGCTATCCCCACCAAACTCCAAGTCTGGCGACGCAGGGAAACAGAAAATCCAACTGCGGTTTCCTGCAATCAAACTTATCCCCCACCACACTCCAAGTCTGGCGACGCAGGGAAACAGAAATCCCAACGGCAGCATCCTGAAATCAAATCCATCCCCCACCACACTCCAAGTCTGGCGACGCAGGGAAACAGAAATCCCAACTGCGGCATCCTGCAATCAAAGCTATCCCCACCAAACTCCAACTCTGGCGACGCAGGGAAACAGAAATCCCAACTGCGGCTTCCTGCATTCAAATCCATCCCCCAACACACTCCAACCCTGGCGAAGAAGGGAAACAGAAATCCCAACTGCGGCATCCTGCAATCAAAGCTATCCCCACTGTTATAAATTGAGACCACAATGGATCATAATCCAATTATAATTTTATTAATTATAGCAAGTAGAATATGAGCAAAGACAGCGCTGGACGGCAGGGGAGTCTGCGCTCCGCCAACTGCCGTACTGATCAGTTCAAACAGTTCCTTTTTATACATTTTTACATTCGTGGTTGTCTTTGATCAGTACCCCCTTCTGCTTGCACAAGTATCTGGTTTGTGTAAGCAATTGCGGTTATCTTATCTCACGCAGTCATCTTGTCTCACAGGTTATCTTGTCAAACACAAGCGGTGTCTGGCAGCTATTTGCATAAGCAGTTTTTTTGTCTTTTGCCGCCTAACCTTTACATTGAGCTTAACATAAATTTCAATAAACAATACCCTTAGTTCATAGTTTCTTACACCACCAAACTCCAACTCTGGCGACGCAGGGAAACACAAATCCCAACTGCGGCATCCTGCAATCAAAGCTATCCCCCACCAAACTCCAACTCTGGCGACGCAGGGAAACAGAAATCCCAACTGCGGCATCCTCCAATCACATCTATCCCCCACCACACTCCATCTCCGGCGACGCAGGGAAACAGAAATCCCAACTGCGGCATCCTGCAATCAAAGCTATCCCCACCAAACTCTGAACCTGGCGACGCAAGGAAACAGAAATCCCAACTGCGTCATCCTCCAATCAAATCAATCCCCCACCACACACCAAGTCTGGTGACGGAGGGAAACAGAAATCCCAACTGCGGCATCCTCCAATCAAATCCATCCCCCACCACACTCCAACCCTGGCGAAGCAAGGAAACAGAAATCCCAACTGCGGCATCCTCCAATCACATCTATCCCCCACCAAACTCCAACTCTGGCGACGCAGGGAAACAGAAATCCCAACTGCGGCATCCTCCAATCACATCTATCCCCCACCAAACTCCAACTCTGGCAACGCAGGGAAACAGAAATCCCAACTGCGGCATCCCCCAATCACATCTATCCCCCACCAAACTCCAACTCTGGCGACGCAGAGAAACAGAAATCCCAACTGCGGCATCCTGCAATCAAATCCATCCCCACCACACTCCAAGTCTGGCGACGCAGGGAAACAGAAATCCCAACTGCGGCATCCTGCAATCAAAGCTATCCCCCACCACACTCCAACTCTGGCGACGCAGTGAAACACAAATCCCAACTGCGGCGTCCTGCAATCAAAGCTATCCACACCAAACTCCAACTCTGGCAACGCAGGGAAACAGAAATCCCAACTGCGGCATCCTGCAATCAAATCCATCCCCCACCACACTCCAAGTCTGGTGACGCAGGGAAACAGAAATCCCAACTGCGTCATCCTCCAATCAAATCAATCCCCCACCACACAACAAGTCTGGCGACGCAGGGAAACAGAAATCCCAACTGCGGCATCCTCCAATCACATCTATCCCCCACCAAACTCCAACTCTGGCGACGCAGGGAAACAGAAATCCCAACTGCGGCATCCTGCAATCAAAGCTATCCCCCACCAAACTCTGAACCTGACGACGCAGGGAAACAGAAATCCCAACTGCGGCATCCTGCAATCAAAGCTATCCCCACCAAACTCTGAACCTGGCGTCGAAGGGAAACAGAAATCCCAACTGCGGCATCCTGCAATCAAAGCTATCCCCCACCACACTCCAAGTCTGGTGACGGAGGGAAACAGAAATCCCAACTGCGGCATCCTCCAATCAAATCCATCCCCCACCACAGTCCAAGTCTGGCGACGCAGAGAAACAGAAATCCCAACTGCGGCATCCTGCAATCAAAGCTATCCCCCACAACACTCCAAGTCTGGTGACGGAGGGAAACAGAAATCCCAACTGCGTCATCCTCCAATCAAATCCATCCCCCACCACAGTCCAAGTCTGGCGACGCAGAGAAACAGAAATCCCAACTGCGGCATCCTGCAATCAAAGCTATCCCCCACCACACTCCAAGTCTGGCGACGCAGAGAAACAGAAATCCCAACTGCGGCAACCTCCAATCAAATCCATCCCCCACCACACTCCAAGTCTGGCGACGCAGAGAAACAGAAATCCCAACTGCGGCAACCTGCAATCAAAGCTATCCCCACCAAACTCCAAGTCTGGCGACGCAGGGAAACAGAAATCCCAACTGCGGCATCCTCCAATCAAATCCATCCCCCACCACACTCCAACCCTGGCGAAGCAAGGAAACAGAAATCCCAACTCCGGCATTCCGCAATCAAAGCTATCCCCCACCAAGGTCTGAACCTGGTGACGCATGTCAGCAGACAACCCAACAGCAGCATCCGGCCGTCACCAGTGTGTGCGGCCACAATCCAAGTCTGGCGACGCAGGGAAACAGAAATCCCAACTGCGGCATCCAGTAATCGAAGCAATCCCCCACCAAACTCTGAACCTGGCGACGCAGGGAAACAGAAATCCCAACTGCGGCATCCTCCAATCAAAGCTATACCCCAACACACTCCAACCCTGGCGACGCAAGGAAACAGAAATCCCAACTCCGGCATTCCGCAATCAAAGCTATCCCCCACCAAACTCTGAACCTGGTGACGCAAGTCAGCAGACAACCCAACAGCAGCATCCGGCCGTCAGCAGTGTGAGCGACCACAAACCAAGTCTGGCGACGCAGGGAAACAGAAATCCCAACTGCGGCATCCTGCAATCAAAGCTATCCCCACCAAACTCCAACTCTGTCGACGCAGGGAAACAGAAATCCCAACTGCGGCATCCTCCAATCAAAGCTATCCCCACCAAACTCCAACTCTGGCGACGCAGGGAAAAAGAAATCCCAACTGCGGCATCCTGCAATCAAAGCTATCCCCACCACACTCCAACTCTGGCAACGCAGGGAAACACAAATCCCAACTGCGGCTTCCTGCAATCAAATCTATTCCCCAACACACTCCAACCCTGGCGACGCAGGGAAACAGAAATCCCAACTGCTGCTTCCTGCCATCAAATCTATTCCCCACCACACTCCAAGTCTGGCGACGCAGGGAAACAAAAATCCAAAGTGCGGCTTCCTGCAATCAAAGCTATCCCCACCAAACTCCAACTCTGGCGACGCAGGGAAACAGAAATCCCAACTGCGGCATCCTGCAATCAAAGCTATCCCCACCAAACTCCAAGTCTGGCGACGCAGGGAAACAGAAATCCCAACTGCGGCATCCTGAAATCAAATCCATCCCCCACCACACTCCAACTCTGGCGACGCAGGGAAACAGAAATCCCAACGGCGGCTTCCTGCAATCAAAGCTATCCCCACCACACTCCAAGTCTGGCGACGCAGGGGAACAGAAATCCCAATGGCAGCATCCTGAAATCAAATCCATCCCCCACCACACTCCAAGTCTGGCGACGCAGGGAAACAGAAATCCCAACTGCGGCATCCTGCAATCAAAGCTATCCCCACCAAACTCTGAACCTGAAGACGCAGGGAAACAGAAATCCCAACTGCGGCATCCTGCAATCAAAGCTATCCCCACCAAACTCTGAACCTGGCGACGCAGGGAAACAGAAATCCC
Source organism: Tyto alba (assembly GCF_018691265.1). Classification (NCBI taxonomy): domain Eukaryota; kingdom Metazoa; phylum Chordata; class Aves; order Strigiformes; family Tytonidae; genus Tyto; species Tyto alba. Next base: position 1,860,816 of record NW_024881318.1, read on the forward strand.
AACTGCGGCATCCTGCAATCAAAGCTATCCCCCACCACACTCCACGTCTGGCGACGGAGGGAAACAGAAATCCCAACTGCGTCATCCTCCAATCAAATCCATCCCCCACCACACTCCAAGTCTGGCGACGCAGAGAAACAGAAATCCCAACTGCGGCATCCTGCAATCAAAGCTACCACCCACCACACTCCAAGTCCAGTGACGCAGGGAAACAGAAATCCCAACTGCGGCTTCCTGCAATCAAAGCTATTCCCACCAAACTCCAAGTCTGGCGACGCAGGGAAACAGAAATCCCAACTGCGGCATCCTGCAATCAAAGCTATCCCCACCAAACTCCAACTCTGGCGACGCAGGGAAACAGAAATCCCAACTGCGGCTTCCTGCAATCAAAGCTATCCCCCACCACACTCCAACCCGGGCGAAGGAAGGAAACAGAAATCCCAACTCTGGCATTCCGCAATCAAAGCTATCCCCCACCAAGGTCTGAACCTGGTGACGCAAGTCAGCAAACAACCCAACAGCAGCATCCGGCCGTCACCAGTGTGAGCGGCCACAATCCAAGTCTGGCGACGCAGGGAAACACAAATCCCAACTGCGGCATCCTGCAATCAAAGCCATCCCCCACCACACTCCAACTCTGGCGACGCAGGGAAACAGAAATCCCAACTGCGGCATCCTCCAATCACATCTATCCCCCACCAAACTCCAACTCTGGCGACGCAGGGAAACAGAAATCCCAACGGCGGCTTCCTGCAATCAAAGCTATCCCCACCAAAATCCAACTCTGGCGACGCAGGGAAACAGAAAATCCAACTGCGGCTTCCTGCAATCAAACCTATCCCCCACCACACTCCAAGTCCAGTGACGCAGGGAAACAGAAATCCCAACTGCGGCTTCCTGCAATCAAAGCTATCCCCACCAAACTCCAACTCTGGCGACGCAGGGAAACAGAAATCCCAACTGCGGCATCCTGCAATCAAAGCTATCCCCACCAAACTCCAACTCTGTCGACGCAGGGAAACAGAAATCCCAACTGCGGCATCCTCCAATCAAAGCTATCCCCACCAAACTCCAACTCTGGCGACGCAGGGAAACACAAATCCCAACTACGGCTTCCTGCAATCAAATCTATTCCCCAACACACTCCAACCCTGGCGACGCAGGGAAACAGAAATCCCAACTGCTGCTTCCTGCAATCAAATCTATTCCCCAACACACTCCAACTCGGGCGACGCAGGGAAACAGAAATCCCAACTGTGGCATCCTCCAATCAAATCAATCCCCCACCACACTCCAAGTCTGGCGACGCAGAGAAACAGAAATCCCAACTGCGGCATCCTGCAATCAAAGCTATCCCCACCAAACTCCAAGTCTGGCGACGCAGGGAAACAGAAATCCCAACTGCGGCATCCTGCAATCAAAGCTATCCCCACCACACTCCAAGTCTGGCGATGCAGGGAAACAGAAAATCCAACTGCGGTTTCCTGCAATCAAACTTATCCCCCACCACACTCCAAGTCTGGCGACGCAGGGAAACAGAAATCCCAACGGCAGCATCCTGAAATCAAATCCATCCCCCACCACACTCCAAGTCTGGCGACGCAGGGAAACAAAAATCCAAAGTGCGGCTTCCTGCAATCAAAGCTATCCCCACCAAACTCCAACTCTGGCGACGCAGGGTAACAGAAATCCCAACTGCGGCATCCTGCAATCAAAGCTATCCCCACCAAACTCCAAGTCTGGCGACGCAGGGAAACACAAATCCCAACTGCGGCATCCTGAAATCAAATCCATCCCCCACCACACTCCAACTCTGGCGACGCAGGGAAACAGAAATCCCAACGGCGGCTTCCTGCAATCAAAGCTATCCCCACCACACTCCAAGTCTGGCGACGCAGGGAAACAGAAATCCCAACTGTGGCATCCTCCAATCAAATCCATCCCCCACCACACTCCAAGTCTGGCGACGCAGAGAAACAGAAATCCCAACTGCGGCATCCTGCAATCAAAGCTATCCCCACCAAACTCCAAGTCTGGCGACGCAGGGAAACAGAAATCCCAACTGCGGCATCCTGCAATCAAAGCTATCCCCACCAAACTCCAACTCTGGCGATGCAGGGAAACAGAAAATCCAACTGCGGTTTCCTGCAATCAAACCTATCCCCCACCACACTCCAAGTCCAGTGACGCAGGGAAACAGAAATGCCAACTGCGGCATCCTGCAATCAAAGCTATCCCCACCAAACTCCAACTCTGTCGACGCAGGGAAACAAAAATCCAAACTGCGGCATCCTCCAATCAAAGCTATCCCCACCAAACTCCAACTCTGGCGACGCAGGGAAACACAAATCCCAACTACGTCTTCCTGCAATCAAATCTATTCCCCAACACACTCCAACCCTGGCGACGCAGGGAAACAGAAATCCCAACTGCTGCTTCCTGCAATCAAATCTATTCCCCAACACACTCCAACTCGGGCGACGCAGGGAAACAGAAATCCCAACTGTGGCATCCTCCAATCAAATCCATCCCCCACCACACTCCAAGTCTGGCGACGCAGAGAAACAGAAATCCCAACTGCGGCATCCTGCAATCAAAGCTATCCCCACCAAACTCCAAGTCTGGCGACGCAGGGAAACAGAAATCCCAACTGCGGCATCCTGCAATCAAAGCTATCCCCACCAAACTCCAAGTCTGGCGATGCAGGGAAACAGAAAATCCAACTGCGGTTTCCTGCAATCAAACTTATCCCCCACCACACTCCAAGTCTGGCGACGCAGGGAAACAGAAATCCCAACGGCAGCATCCTGAAATCAAATCCATCCCCCACCACACTCCAAGTCTGGCGACGCAGGGAAACAAAAATCCAAAGTGCGGCTTCCTGCAATCAAAGCTATCCCCACCAAACTCCAACTCTGGTGACGCAGGGTAACAGAAATCCCAACTGCGGCATCCTGCAATCAAAGCTATCCCCACCAAACTCCAAGTCTGGCGACGCAGGGAAACACAAATCCCAACTGCGGCATCCTGAAATCAAATCCATCCCCCACCACACTCCAACTCTGGCGACGCAGGGAAACAGAAATCCCAACGGCGGCTTCCTGCAATCAAAGCTATCCCCACCACACTCCAAGTCTGGCGACGCAGGGAAACAGAAATCCCAACTGTGGCATCCTCCAATCAAATCCATCCCCCACCACACTCCAAGTCTGGCGACGCAGAGAAACAGAAATCCCAACTGCGGCATCCTGCAATCAAAGCTATCCCCACCAAACTCCAAGTCTGGCGACGCAGGGAAACAGAAATCCCAACTGCGGCATCCTGCAATCAAAGCTATCCCCACCAAACTCCAACTCTGGCGATGCAGGGAAACAGAAAATCCAACTGCGGTTTCCTGCAATCAAACCTATCCCCCACCACACTCCAAGTCCAGTGACGCAGGGAAACAGAAATCCCAACTGCGGCATCCTGCAATCAAAGCTATCCCCACCAAACTCCAACTCTGGCGAAGCACGGAAACACAAATCCCAACGGCGGCTTCCTGCAATCAAACCTATCCCCAACCACACTCCAAATCCGGTGACGCAGGGAAACAGAAATCCCAACTGCGGCATACTGCAATCAAAGCTATTCCCACCAAACTCCAAATCTGTCGACGCAGGGAAACAGAAATCCCAACTGCGGCATCCTGCAATCAAAGCTATCCCCACCAAACTCTGAACCTGACGACGCAGTGAAACAGAAATCCCAACTGCGGCATCCTGCAATCAAAGCTATCCCCACCAACCTCTGAACCTGGCGACGCAAGGAAACAGAAATCCCAACTGCGTCATCCTCCAATCAAATCCATCCCCCACCACACACCAAGTCTGGTGACGGAGGGAAACAGAAATCCCAACTGCGGCATCCTCCAATCAAATCCATCCCCCACCACACTCCAACTCTGGCGACACAGGGAAACAGAAATCCCAACTGCGGCATCCTCCAATCAAATCCATCCCCCACCACACTCCAAACCTGGCGAAGCAAGGAAACAGAAATCCCAACTGCGGCATCCTCCAATCACATCTATCCCCCACCAAACTCCAACTCTGGCGACGCAGGGAAACAGAAATCCCAACTGCGGCATCCTGCAATCACATCTATCCCCCACCAAACTCCAACTCTGGCAACGCAGGGAAACAGAAATCCCAACTGCGGCATCCTCCAATCACATCTATCCCCCACCAAACTCCAACTCTGGCGACGCAGAGAAACAGAAATCCCAACTGCGGCATCCTGCAATCAAAGCTATCCCCCACCACACTCTAACTCTGGCGACGCAGTGAAACACAAATCCCAACTGCGGCATCCTGCAATCAAATCCATCCCCCACCACACTCCAAGTCTGGCGACGCAGGGAAACACAAATCCCAACTGCGGCATCCTGCAATCAAAGCTATCCCCCACCACACTCCAAGTCTGGTTGCCGCGATTGAGAGACGGAGACCCAGCTCGATGCAAGTTAGGATCTACTTTATTGAACACAACAACCGATTTTATATTCCAAACAGACAAAGAGAGACACGTGTTTTAAGCTGATTGGCACAATGGTTAATCACCTAATACATATTACAAAAATTGAGCTCATGATTGGCTAACGTCTAAGGTCAGCTTGACTTTTTCTGCAGTTAATTTTCTGCTAGCTCACAGCATTCTTCTCCTTAACGACTTCTACTCCTGTTTCTATAGCACGTGCTTATCTCTAGTTACGAAACCAGCCCTCCTGGAAGAAATCGTCCTTAGCCCCAGGGGTGTAACAGTTTGCTTACAGCTTACGCAAATTACGAGGCGCCAAGTTGAGCACGTCCTTGCTGCTAGAAGGAGAGACCAGGCTGCCCCCGACATCTGGTGACGCAGGGAAACAGAAATCCCAACTGCGTCATCCTCCAATCAATTCAATCCCCCACCACACACCAAGTCTGGCGACGCAGGGAAACAGAAATCCCAACTGCGTCATCCTCCAATCAAATCAATCCCCCACCACACACCAAGTCTGGCGACGCAGGGAAACAGAAATCCCAACTGCGGCTTCCTGCAATCAAAGCTATCCCCCACCACACTCCATCTCCGGCGACGCAGGGAAACAGAAATCCCAACTGCGGCATCCTGCAATCAAAGCTATCCCCACCAAACTCCAACTCTGGCGACGCAGGGAAACAGAAATCCCAACTGCGGCTTCCTGCATTCAAATCCATCCCCCAACACACTCCAACCCTGGCGAAGAAGGGAAACAGAAATCCCAACTGCGGCATCCTGCAATCAAAGCTATCCCCACTGTTATAAATTGAGACCACAATGGATCATAATCCAATTATAATTTTATTAATTATAGCAAGTAGAATATGAGCAAAGACAGCGCTGGACGGCAGGGGAGTCTGCGCTCCGCCAACTGCCGTACTGATCAGTTCAAACAGTTCCTTTTTATACATTTTTACATTCGTGGTTGTCTTTGATCAGTACCCCCTTCTGCTTGCACAAGTATCTGGTTTGTGTAAGCAATTGCGGTTATCTTATCTCACGCAGTCATCTTGTCTCACAGGTTATCTTGTCTCACACAAGCGGTGTCTGGCAGCTATTTGCATAAGCAGTTTTTTTGTCTTTTGCCGCCTAACCTTTACATTGAGCTTAACATAAATTTCAATAAACAATACCCTTAGTTCATAGTTTCTTACAATCCCCCCTTTTTCTTTTATCCTATTATTGTTTATTAGATGCTACTTTCATTTTCGTCACTGCAAGCAAACCTTTTTCCACAATTCCAACATTTATCATAACACTCTCAAGATAATACCTTACAATTACAATCATAGTTTTCACGTGGCATAACGCATTCACAACAATCTTTTCCACCAGGAAGCTCCTAATAGATCATCCCACCATTCTGAGTCTAACATTGAGGGTGTTTTCAGAGCACCATAGGTAAAACAGCTCTTATTCTATCTGCTATGTGCAGTTGTCGCCTTAATGTTTTTGCCGTGTGTTATTTATTCCTTGCTTTGTTCAGTTAATCCAACAAGTTGTGACCAACATGCAATTTGCTACTACTGTTTCACCTGTTGGTGTTAAGCAAATTCGAGCTGTGTGCCGAACTGCACAGTCAACCGTACTATCAGACACTCTGTAAACAATAATCAACAATTTATTAGCAAACAAGAACCTGAAATAATTAACTGTATAACAATCCAGCAAAGTCCCACGCGACACAATCAGAAAGAGAAAAAGTAAGAACCAAAGATATCAGCACTGTCCTTTGGATGTTGTCCTTCAATGTCTTGTTACCCTTACTCACAGGGCGATAGCGATAGAAAGAACAACAGTCACGCGCCGCGTGGTAACTCCTCTGATCAATAACATTTTCTTCTTTGAACTATAAGTCTGTTTCCATCACCTCATCAAGGTTTCGAGGGCGTCTTAGTTGTCTTCGTGATCTTGGAGGATTGGGGGGAGGAGGTGATCTCCGACACCAGCCACGAGACATTCCCTCGCATACCACGATGGCAACGACAGTCACCACCAATATAATGAAAAATCCCAACAGCAGGGCGGCGCACACGGGATCGTCCCCTACTCCCATCTTCCCAAGATTGCAATCCAGTGGGATCAGTAAGATTAGTGGGATAGTCCAGCCCCAGGCTAGCGGCTTGACCGAGGAAGGTCCAAGTGCGCAATGAGCGGAAGTTTCTCTTCCACCCAGAATGACTGTGCTGCCTAGATCTGGGCGGGCCTGGCAGTTGTTTTTGCCATCCGGGTATAGCCGAACTTTCGAGACCCTCCAGCAACACATGCGCTTTGGACTGGGGGCGTGGAAATCCATTTTCCTGCTGCGTATGTGGACCCTGACTCCTGATCCCTACAGACCAGGCAGGTTCGCCACTCGCGCTCTCACTCTTGTACCTCCGATACCGCGAAAACAATGGAGCGTGCTTATGCATGGGCAGCAATTTATTGTGCAGCCTTGATGTTGGTAGCCCTCACTTTGTTTGCCTTTTTACTACATATCTTTTGCCCTTGTAAATGTTCCTCTTTCAAGTACGCATGTAGTTGTATCTGCTTATGTAAACCACCATCTCCTTTGGTTAACCATGTCGAAAATTCTGTTATAGGTCTTTTCGGCGGTTTTGGTACTGGCTGTTTTACTTCTGTCACATCTTTTACTTGGATTCTCTTCTTCCCACTAAAAATATCTCCATCCACCCTTCTGTCTTTGGGAAAGCAAAGCCACTCTGATGTTGGACATAACAGTAAAGCACTTGCTGCACAAATTTGCCACTATTAAAGCAAACCATACCAGGATGATTAGCAGAGGTCCGGTATAACATATGCTCCCACCTCTCATGCCTATGGGGTTGCAGCCCACAGCTGAGAAAAAGGTCTTCTTGGTGGCGAGCACAGAGGTTAACCCGGTCTTGCCCTCTACTGTTTAACAAATCCGTGTGTTAAGAGTTAGTCAATTCAAGTTGTAGCCACTTCCTTTGTTTCTAAGCAAAGCAAAATTTTGGCACTTTCCGATAGTGTCCTCCCATCAACTCTCAGGGACATCACAAATTCTGGGGACTAACCTCTTTTTCCCCGTAAATCAAGGTTACAGTTCATGCCCCTTCCCTATACAGTTATAAGACAATTTTCTCCATCTGCAAGAAATACCACATCCGGTAACACATTTCACATTCACACAAAACCCACGCTTCATGACATCCATGCATACACTCGAGACAAGGTATTACTCAATTAGGTTGATTTTCTAGCAATGCCTAATTGACTCCAAAATGCTCATAATCTCACATGTCTGTCAGTTAATGCTCGGTAAACGCCAGCTTTTCCCTGACAGTTTTTTTTGTTTGGTTTTGTCTTTTTTTTTTTGTTTTTGTTTCCTTATACAGCAAGTAAGTAAATGAATAAGTAAATTTTCACAGTGTTACCTCTGAACCCAGTCAAAAACCCAGTCAAACCACTGGTTAAGAGTCATTCAATCCCCTCCTGATGAATTTACTTAGTCCTTTGAGGGTGACTTGTAGTTGGTCAGTTGATGGTACCACAGTCCACTCCTGAGGCTTTTCCACTAGTCCTTTTCCTCAGGAGGCAAGAGTCCACCCCTTTTCTTTTGTTCGGATCGCTGTCTCGGTGATCAGCAGCACCTGAAATGGACCTTCCCACTCGGGAGTTAATGATTAATCTTTCCACACTTTTATCAATACCCAATCACCTGGTTTTACATTGTGGATATTTAAAAGCCAATGGTGGTATTTGAGGCAGAAGTCCTTTCTTTCTTAGTTTCATTAAAGTGTTACCAATTCTTATTACATACTTTCTTACATACTGATCTCCTACTTCAGGGATGACAATATCCCTGTCATTACTCATACATAGTAATCCAAACATCATTTCATAGGGAGAAATTCCCAGGTCTGTTCGTGGCTGAGTATTGATCCTTAATAAGGCCAACGGCAGGCATTTAATCCAAGACATCTGAGTCTCAATCATTAACTTAGTCAAGGTTTGTTTTGAAGTTTGATTCATTCTTTCTCCTCTTCCAGAACTCCGAGGATGCCATGGGGTGTGCCATGCCCATTCGATCCCTAAGGCTTCAGATAGCTGTTGTATAATTTGTTTTAAAATGAAATATGTTCCTCCGCCCAAGTCTATTCTTTCTATTAATCCATATCTGGGGATAATGTTTTCCAGTAACACCTTGGATACCATGCTTGCCATTGCCCTTGGTGTGGGGGATTGCTTCCACCCAATGAGTTAAGTGAGCCACTAATACCAACAAATACTTTCACCCTTGTATTTAAGGTAGCTCTGTTAAGTCTACCTGGAGGCTTTGTATGGCTAGCTCCTGTTCCCCAGCCACCTTTTTTTTTTTTTTTTTTTTTTTTTTTTTTATCTCATTACCTTTTTGTTCACTTTTTGACAAATCAAACATCGATCAACTAGTTGTTTAGCCACCATATATATATTCCTATACACCCATATTGTCTAAGGAAATGATCACAAAGTGATTGCGTTCCCCAATGTATTTTCTGACGTATTAATGACAGAATTTCTCATGATCTTGTTTTATTTAACATCTGCCTTCCATCTGCTAAAGTCCATTTTCCTTCTGAATCTTTTCCCCCCTTATTTTTAAGTATATCCTTTTCTTGTTCTGTGAAATTTGGGGCTAAATTCTCATAATCCGCTGGTATTATTACCAATAAAACTACCAATGATGATTCTGTAGCTGCTTCTCTGGCTACTTAATCTGCTAAATTATTCCCCCTTATTTCCATTGATGCTCCCCTCTGATGTCCTTTCACATGCACAATTGCAATTTCTGTGGGGAGCTTCAGGGCTTCTAAAACTTCTCTGATCAGCCGCTCGTGTACTAGCTCCTTCCCTTTTGTATTTATAAGCCCTCTTTCTTCCCATATTTTTCCAAATGTGTGGACCACTCCAAATGCATACTTTGAGTCTGTGTACACTGTCCCTTCCTTATCTCTCAAATATACCAATGTCTGTTTTAGGGCATAGAGTTCACAGACTTGTGCTGACCACCCAGCAGGTAATTTCCCCTTTTCAAACACTTCCATCTTCTGCCTCTCGATAATTACATAACCCAATATTTTTCCTTCTAGGCATCGAGAGGACCCATCAATAAATAGTTTTTCTCTATAGGGCAAAGGTTTATTTAACAGATCTTCTCTTATTTTCGTTTGATAATTTATAAAATCCAAACAGTTATGCTCTGGTTCCTAAATATCCTCCCCGATTCTCCTCCCATAACTCTAGTAATTTAACCACTAGTTTTCCTTCACCCAGCACCACACCTATTCCTAATTGCACTTGTAAATCTCTACCTAGCAAATTACATCCTACCCCTGGCATTAACAACAAATCATTAACAGCATATTGATCTTCCCCTTGTATTAACACATTCTTTATAACTGGGACCAAAAACCCCTTCACCTTTAGCCCCTACAGCCCAAGTTGTATCTTTTACATAATCTTCCTCCTGGGGTCTTAATTTCAAATTTATCAAGGGCTCTTCTGTTGGTATATCCCCCAGGAGGTAGAGTCCCTGACACCCCTAGTGATTACCACCCTCATCCTGTTGGGTTACTTCAAACACCAACAGGTCCCGTATTCTCTGGGGGCATTCTTGTTTATAATGCCCCCCCTTCCCACAATGAAAACATTCCCTTGTGATTTCCCTAGCCAGTGGTGCCTCTTGGTTCCGCCTTCCCTTTCATTCCCTTGCCTGTTTCAAATTTGTGATTTCCTGTCTGAGATTCCTTGTGTTTGTTTCTAACAGCTTTTTGTGCAGTTATCATAGTTTTAGCTTTAGTTTTAGCCTCTTCTTCATCCTTCCTAATATCTACTTTCTGTGCTTCTCTCAGGAGTTCCTCCAGACTCTTATTATAATGACCTAGAGTCACTCATATCTCTCCTCCGCTCTAGTTCATTATGTTTCCACTGCAGAGGGGTTACAGGGAGTTTCCTTTCCCCGGGTATCCCCTGCTGATTTTCTCTCTCCCATATCCACATTCCAACCGTTCTGATCATCTGTCTTTCTTCAGGAGAGAAAAAAAATTCCCGTAATCGACTGCATCTCCTCCCATGTATATATATACTGGGTCCCAAAAATTGATCAGTCTTCTCTGACAGCCCCACAGGGTCCTCTAATAACCTCCTAAATTCATTCTTATACGCCCTCACTTTTACATTAGTGAGCGGCACATCCACAAATCCCATCCCCCCTTGAATTCCTGCCGCTGGGACTTCCCGGCAAGGGATTAACCCTAGCCGCCCCGTGCTCCCTTAAACGATTTCCCTTAAATCATGTATGAGCCGATATTTCCCATTTGGTTTCTTTACAGGCAGAATGGGGGTGTTAAAGGGTGACATACAAGGCTCTAAGATTTCTTGTGCTAATAATCGATCAATTTCTGGTTTTAATCCTCTCCGTCCGTCTAGGGAAATGGGATATTGCTTTACCCTCACAGGTATGTGGGGTTCAGAAACTTGGATTTTAATCGGTGGGATTTCCAGTCTACTAATTGTGTCCGGAGAGTACCAGACATCGGGGTTAATTTGTTTTTGCTCATCCACGGTCAAAGGATAAGTAGACACTGTTAGCTCTTGATTTTTCACTTTAATTTCTAATTGTAATTCAACAATTAAATCTCGTCCTAGCAGATTAAATTCTGCTTCAGGGACGAGCAAGAGTTCACACATTCCAAATTTATTTTCAGTTTCGAATACCACATTTTTGATTTTGTTTACTTTAAATGGTTCTCCTTTTGCCCCAATTACTTGTACTTTTTCCGGGGAAATTTTACATCCCTCAGGTATTTGTTTAATAGTCGATTTTTTTCAGCCCCAGTGTCTACTAAAAAGGTGAACTCTTGTTTATGGGGACCTATTTTTAATTTTATCAAGGGCTTATGATGACTCCGGTCCCCTAAGATATAGAGCCCCTGGCTCTCCTATTCCGTTTTCAATATTTCCTCATCCCTGATCCTTTCTCTGCAATTCTTCTTTATATGTCCCTTCTTTCCACAGTAAAAACAACATCTCTGTTCCTTCTTTACTACTACGTTCCCTTGTTTCGTTCCAGCAGATCTGTGTTCACCAGTTCGTCCTTTACGATCCTCTCTGACCGCTGCTACCATCATTTTTACTTGTCGCTTGCTACTCTCTTCCTCTCGCCTTACATAGACTTTCTGAGCTTCTCTCAATAATTCATCCAACCCTCTATTCTGCCAGTCTTCTAACTTTTCAATCTTCTTTCTGATATCTTCCCATGATTTTGCCACAAACTGAGTTTTGAGGAGTGCTTGCCCTAAAGGGTCATCTGGATTTACCCCAGAATACAGCTGGAGGGCTTTCCTCAGTCGTTCCAGCCACTCAGTAGGGCTCTCATCTTTCTTTTGCATTTCATTAAATGCTTTATTAATATTCTGGCCACAGGGTACTGCTTCTCTAATTCCCTGAATTACTATAGTTCTCAGGTCCTGCATATGAGTTCTATGCACCGGATCCTGATTATCTCTATTAGGTCTTTGGAGTGGCCATTTAATATCCGCTTGAGGTCCCTGGGCATGTTGAGCATCCCACAGTCTCATTCCTGCTCGTCTAATCATATCTCTTTCCTCGGTAGTAAATAATTGACCAAGGATAGATTGCATCTCATCCCAAGTATAAAGGTTTGGTCCAAAAAATTGATTTAATCTTTCTGCCACTCCGAGTGGGTCCTCAATTAAGTTTCCCATCTCGGTTCTTTTAAAATCTCATAGGTCAGCCGAGTTTAGGGGTACGGAAATATATCCGATCACGGGTTGAGGTCCCCCCATGGGTATTTCCCTTAGGGGGTACATCTGAGCTGCCCCTTTTTGGCTTCTAGTTACACGTCTAGGAGGAGGGGGAGACTCTTGTTCCGACTCCGGTGGGGGAGTGGGCGCTCTGGGGACCCCTGGAGGGGCTGTGGGAGCAGGAGGGGAAATGTAAGGAGGGGGGGTTAGAAGGGTTTCGTCTAACCCTTCCTTCTTTTTCTTTTGTTTAGTTTATTTCATTCAGCGGGTAAAGTCTAGCTCCCAGTCTTTTTAGCCACACTCCCGCATACTGACTTTCTTCCGGGTTAAGGGGTTTTTTATTATTAACCCAGAGATTTAATTGTTGCATTTATCCAATCTTCTTCTGACCCGCAGACTGGCCAAAAGACATTTTTAGAAATCTTCTTCCCTCCCCATATCTTAGTACAATATTCTATCATTTTCTGCTTATCTTTCCCTAGTGTTCCAGGGAAATATCTCCAATTGTCTAAGATATATGCCAGAGGGGTATTCTTAGGTACAGTGGGTACCCTTCCCATGGGAGTCGAAGGCTTGCTGCCCTTCGCCCCCATCTTCTGGATTATCCACAAACACACACTCACTTGCTCCCCTTGTTCCTGGCCCAGTCCCTCGCGGGAAATGGGAAACGCAGTACTTAAGGGTCCGCACTCGCTTGGTTCAGTATATCGAACCTCTCATTCGTTATAATCCAGGAAACCCAATCCCGCCCGAACGGTAAACCCGCGAACAAATTCGCAATATACTTACGCATCCTGCGTCTTCGTCCGGACTCCCGTGCACAGAATTTTTATGGGATTTTACCGGTTTCTCCTTTGCTCATTATTCTAGAATTTAGGTTCGTCGGTAAGGATGGGGTGGGCTATCAGTCGCGGGGCCACGGATTGCCGCGGGGCGCCTCCCCGGAGGACAGAAGACCACCGTTCCTTATCCGAGTCACGGCACCATGAAATTGTTATAAATTGAGACCACAATGGATCATAATCCAATTATAATTTTATTAATTATAGCAAGTAGAATATGAGCAAAGACAGCGCTGGACGGCAGGGGAGTCTGCGCTCCGCCAACTGCCGTACTGATCAGTTCAAACAGTTCCTTTTTATACATTTTTACATTCGTGGTTGTCTTTGATCAGTACCCCCTTCTGCTTGCACAAGTATCTGGTTTGTGTAAGCAATTGCGGTTATCTTATCTCACGCAGTCATCTTGTCTCACAGGTTATCTTGTCTCACACAAGCGGTGTCTGGCAGCTATTTGCATAAGCAGTTTTTTTGTCTTTTGCCGCCTAACCTTTACATTGAGCTTAACATAAATTTCAATAAACAATACCCTTAGTTCATAGTTTCTTACACCACCAAACTCCAACTCTGGCGACGCAGGGAAACACAAATCCCAACTGCGGCATCCTGCAATCAAAGCTATCCCCCACCAAACTCCAACTCTGGCGACGCAGGGAAACAGAAATCCCAACGGCAGCATCCTGAAATCAAAGCTATCCCCCACCACACTCCAACCCTGGCGACGCAAGGAAACAGAAATCCCAACTCCGGCATTCCGCAATCAAAGCTATCCCCCACCAAACTCTGAACCTGCTGACGCAAGTCAGCAGACAACCCAAAAGCACCATCCGGCCGTCAGCAGTGTGAGCGACCACAATCCAAGTCTGGCGACGCAGGGAAACAGAAATCCCAACTGCGGCATCCTGCAATCAAAGCTATCCCCACCAAACTCCAACTCTGTCGACGCAGGGAAACAGAAATCCCAACTGCGGCATCCTCCAATCAAAGCTATCCCCACCAAACTCCAACTCTGGCGACGCAGGGAAAAAGAAATCCCAACTGCGGCATCCTGCAATCAAAGCTATCCCCACCACACTCCAACTCTGGCAACGCAGGAAAACAAAAATCCAAATTGCAGCTTCCTGCAATCAAAGCTATCCCCACCAAACTCCAACTCTGGCGACGCAGGGTAACAGAAATCCCAACTGCGGCATCCTGCAATCAAAGCTATCCCCACCAAACTCCAACTCTGGCGACGCAGGGAAACAGAAATCCCAACTGCGGCATCCTGAAATCAAATCCATCCCCCACCACACTCCAACTCTGGCGACGCAGGGAAACAGAAATCCCAACGGCGGCTTCCTGCAATCAAAGCTAACCCCACCACACTCCAAGTCTGGCGACGCAGGGGAACAGAAATCCCAACGGCAACATCCTGAAATCAAATCCATCCCCCACCACACGCCAAGTCTGGCGACGCAGGGAAACAGAAATCCCAACTGCGGCATCCTGCAATCAAAGCTATCCCCACCAAACTCTGAACCTGGCGACGGAGGGAAACAGAAATCCCAACTGCGGCATCCTCCAATCAAATCCATCCCCCACCACAGTCCAAGTCTGGCGACGCAGAGAAACAGAAATCCCAACTGCGGCATCCTGCAATCAAAGCTACCACCCACCACACTCCAACCCTGGCGAAGCAAGGAAACAGAAATCCCAACTCCGGCATTCCGCAATCAAAGCTATCCCCCACCAAGGTCTGAACCTGGTGACGCATGTCAGCAGACAACCCAACAACATCATCCGGCCGTCACCAGTGTGAGCGGCCACACTCCAAGTCTGGCGACGCAGGGAAACAGAAATCCCAACTGCGGCATCCTGCAATCAAAGCTATCCCCCACCACACGCCAACTCTGGCGACGCAGTGAAACACAAATCCCAACTGCGGCGTCCTGCAATCAAAGCTATCCCCACCAAACTCCAACTCTGGCAACGCAGGGAAACAGAAATCCCAACTGCGGCATCCTGCAATCAAATCCATCCCCCACCACACTCCAAGTCTGGCGACGCAAGGAAACACAAATCCCAACTGCGGCATCCTGCAATCAAAGCTATCCCCCACCACACTCCAAGTCTGGTTGCCGCGATTGAGAGACGGAGACCCAGCTCGATGCAAGTTAGGATCTACTTTATTGAACACAACAACCGATTTTATATTCCAAACAGACAAAGAGAGACACGTGTTTTAAGCTGATTGGCACAATGGTTAATCACCTAATACATATTACAAAAATTGAGCTCATGATTGGCTAACGTCTAAGGTCAGCTTGACTTTTTCTGCAGTTAATTTTCTGCTAGCTCACAGCATTCTTCTCCTTAACGACTTCTACTCCTGTTTCTATAGCACGTGCTTATCTCTAGTTACGAAACCAGCCCTCCTGGAAGAAATCGTCCTTAGCCCCAGGGGTGTAACAGTTTGCTTACAGCTTATGCAAATTACGAGGCGCCAAGTTGAGCACGTCCTTGCTGCTAGAAGGAGAGACCAGGCTGCCCCCGACATCTGGTGACGCAGGGAAACAGAAATCCCAACTGCGTCATCCTCCAATCAAATCAATCCCCCACCACACACCAAGTCTGGCGACGCAGGGAAACAGAAATCCCAACTGCGGCATCCTCCAATCACATCTATCCCCCACCACACTCCATCTCCGGCGACGCAGGGAAACAGAAATCCCAACTGCGGCATCCTGCAATCAAAGCTATCCCCACCAAACTCTGAACCTGGCGACGCAAGGAAACAGAAATCCCAACTGCGTCATCCTCCAATCAAATCAATCCCCCACCACACACCAAGTCTGGTGACGGAGGGAAACAGAAATCCCAACTGCGGCATCCTCCAATCAAATCCATCCCCCACCACACTCCAACCCTGGCGAAGCAAGGAAACAGAAATCCCAACTGCGGCATCCTCCAATCACATCTATCCCCCACCAAACTCCAACTCTGGCGACGCAGGGAAACAGAAATCCCAACTGCGGCATCCTCCAATCACATCTATCCCCCACCAAACTCCAACTCTGGCAACGCAGGGAAACAGAAATCCCAACTGCGGCATCCTCCAATCACATCTATCCCCCACCAAACTCCAACTCTGGCGACGCAGAGAAACAGAAATCCCAACTGCGGCATCCTGCAATCAAATCCATCCCCACCACACTCCAAGTCTGGCGACGCAGGGAAACAGAAATCCCAACTGCGGCATCCTGCAATCAAAGCTATCCCCCACCACACTCCAACTCTGGCGACGCAGTGAAACACAAATCCCAACTGCGGCGTCCTGCAATCAAAGCTATCCACACCAAACTCCAACTCTGGCAACGCAGGGAAACAGAAATCCCAACTGCGGCATCCTGCAATCAAATCCATCCCCCACCACACTCCAAGTCTGGTGACGCAGGGAAACAGAAATCCCAACTGCGTCATCCTCCAATCAAATCAATCCCCCACCACACACCAAGTCTGGCGACGCAGGGAAACAGAAATCCCAACTGCGGCATCCTCCAATCACATCTATCCCCCACCAAACTCCAACTCTGGCGACGCAGGGAAACAGAAATCCCAACTGCGGCATCCTGCAATCAAAGCTATCCCCCACCAAACTCTGAACCTGACGACGCAGGGAAACAGAAATCCCAACTGCGGCATCCTGCAATCAAAGCTATCCCCACCAAACTCTGAACCTGGCGTCGCAGGGAAACAGAAATCCCAACTGCGGCATCCTGCAATCAAAGCTATCCCCCACCACACTCCAAGTCTGGTGACGGAGGGAAACAGAAATCCCAACTGCGGCATCCTCCAATCAAATCCATCCCCCACCACAGTCCAAGTCTGGCGACGCAGAGAAACAGAAATCCCAACTGCGGCATCCTGCAATCAAAGCTATCCCCCACAACACTCCAAGTCTGGTGACGGAGGGAAACAGAAATCCCAACTGCGTCATCCTCCAATCAAATCCATCCCCCACCACAGTCCAAGTCTGGCGACGCAGAGAAACAGAAATCCCAACTGCGGCATCCTGCAATCAAAGCTATCCCCCACCACACTCCAAGTCTGGCGACGCAGAGAAACAGAAATCCCAACTGCGGCAACCTCCAATCAAATCCATCCCCCACCACACTCCAAGTCTGGCGACGCAGAGAAACAGAAATCCCAACTGCGGCAACCTGCAATCAAAGCTATCCCCACCAAACTCCAACTCTGGCGACGCAGGGAAACAGAAATCCCAACTGCGGCATCCTCCAATCAAATCCATCCCCCACCACACTCCAACCCTGGCGAAGCAAGGAAACAGAAATCCCAACTCCGGCATTCCGCAATCAAAGCTATCCCCCACCAAACTCTGAACCTGGTGACGCAAGTCAGCAGAAAACCCAACAGCAGCATCCGGCCGTCAGCAGTGTGAGCGACCACAAACCAAGTCTGGCGACGCAGGGAAACAGAAATCCCAACTGCGGCATCCTCCAATCAAAGCTATCCCCACCAAACTCCAACTCTGGCGACGCAGGGAAAAAGAAATCCCAACTGCGGCATCCTGCAATCAAAGCTATCCCCACCACACTCCAACTCTGGCAACGCAGGGAAACACAAATCCCAACTGCGGCTTCCTGCAATCAAATCTATTCCCCAACACACTCCAACCCTGGCGACGCAGGGAAACAGAAATCCCAACTGCTGCTTCCTGCCATCAAATCTATTCCCCAACAAACTCCAACTCGGGCGACGCAGGGAAACAGAAATCCCAACTGCGGCATCCTCCAATCAAATCCATCCCCCACCACACTCCAAGTCTGGCGACGCAGGGAAACAAAAATCCAAAGTGCGGCTTCCAGCAATCAAAGCTATCCCCACCAAACTCCAACTCTGGCGACGCATGGTAACAGAAATCCCAACTGCGGCATCCTGCAATCAAAGCTATCCCCACCACACTCCAAGTCTGGCGACGCAGGGGAACAGAAATCCCAATGGCAGCATCCTGAAATCAAATCCATCCCCCACCACACTCCAAGTCTGGCGACGCAGGGAAACAGAAATCCCAACTGCGGCATCCTGCAATCAAAGCTATCCCCACCAAACTCTGAACCTGACGACGCAGGGAAACAGAAATCCCAACTGCGGCATCCTGCAATCAAAGCTATCCCCACCAAACTCTGAACCTGGCGACGCAGGGAAACAGAAATCCCAACTGCGGCATCCTGCAATCAAAGCTATCCCCCACCACACTCCACGTCTGGCGACGGAGGGAAACAGAAATCCCAACTGCGGCATCCTCCAATCAAATCCATCCCCCACCACACTCCAAGTCTGGCGACGCAGAGAAACAGAAATCCCAACTGCGGCATCCTGCAATCAAAGCTACCACCCACCACACTCCAAGTCCAGTGACGCAGGGAAACAGAAATCCCAACTGCGGCTTCCTGCAATCAAAGCTATTCCCACCAAACTCCAAGTCTGGCGACGCAGGGAAACAGAAATCCCAACTGCGGCATCCTGCAATCAAAGCTATCCCCACCAAACTCCAACTCTGGCGACGCAGGGAAACAGAAATCCCAACTGCGGCTTCCTGCAATCAAAGCTATCCCCCACCACACTCCAACCCGGGCGAAGCAAGGAAACAGAAATCCCAACTCTGGCATTCCGCAATCAAAGCTATCCCCCACCAAGGTCTGAACCTGGTGACGCAAGTCAGCAAACAACCCAACAGCAGCATCCGGCCGTCACCAGTGTGAGCGGCCACAATCCAAGTCTGGCGACGCAGGGAAACACAAATCCCAACTGCGGCATCCTGCAATCAAAGCCATCCCCCACCACACTCCAACTCTGGCGACGCAGGGAAACAGAAATCCCAACTGCGGCATCCTCCAATCACATCTATCCCCCACCAAACTCCAACTCTGGCGACGCAGGGAAACAGAAATCCCAACGGCGGCTTCCTGCAATCAAAGCTATCCCCACCAAAATCCAACTCTGGCGACGCAGGGAAACAGAAAATCCAACTGCGGCTTCCTGCAATCAAACCTATCCCCCACCACACTCCAAGTCCAGTGACGCAGGGAAACAGAAATCCCAACTGCGGCTTCCTGCAATCAAAGCTATCCCCACCAAACTCCAACTCTGGCGACGCAGGGAAACAGAAATCCCAACTGCGGCATCCTGCAATCAAAGCTATCCCCACCAAACTCCAACTCTGTCGACGCAGGGAAACAGAAATCCCAACTGCGGCATCCTCCAATCAAAGCTATCCCCACCAAACTCCAACTCTGGCGACGCAGGGAAACACAAATCCCAACTGCGGTTTCCTGCAATCAAACCTATCCCCCACCACACTCCAACTCGGGCGACGCAGGGAAACAGAAATCCCAACTGCGGTTTCCTGCAATCAAACCTATCCCCCACCACACTCCAACTCGGGCGACGCAGGGAAACAGAAATCCCAACTGTGGCATCCTCCAATCAAATCCATCCCCCACCACACTCCAAGTCTGGCGACGCAGAGAAACAGAAATCCCAACTGCGGCATCCTGCAATCAAAGCTATCCCCACCAAACTCCAAGTCTGGCGACGCAGGGAAACAGAAATCCCAACTGCGGCATCCTGCAATCAAAGCTATCCCCACCAAACTCCAAGTCTGGCGATGCAGGGAAACAGAAAATCCAACTGCGGTTTCCTGCAATCAAACTTATCCCCCACCACACTCCAAGTCTGGCGACGCAGGGAAACAGAAATCCCAACGGCAGCATCCTGAAATCAAATCCATCCCCCACCACACTCCAAGTCTGGCGACGCAGGGAAACAAAAATCCAAAGTGCGGCTTCCTGCAATCAAAGCTATCCCCACCAAACTCCAACTCTGGCGACGCAGGGTAACAGAAATCCCAACTGCGGCATCCTGCAATCAAAGCTATCCCCACCAAACTCCAAGTCTGGCGACGCAGGGAAACACAAATCCCAACTGCGGCATCCTGAAATCAAATCCATCCCCCACCACACTCCAACTCTGGCGACGCAGGGAAACAGAAATCCCAACGGCGGCTTCCTGCAATCAAAGCTATCCCCACCACACTCCAAGTCTGGCGACGCAGGGAAACAGAAATCCCAACTGTGGCATCCTCCAATCAAATCCATCCCCCACCACACTCCAAGTCTGGCGACGCAGAGAAACAGAAATCCCAACTGCGGCATCCTGCAATCAAAGCTATCCCCACCAAACTCCAAGTCTGGCGACGCAGGGAAACAGAAATCCCAACTGCGGCATCCTGCAATCAAAGCTATCCCCACCAAACTCCAAGTCTGGCGATGCAGGGAAACAGAAAATCCAACTGCGGTTTCCTGCAATCAAACCTATCCCCCACCACACTCCAAGTCCAGTGACGCAGGGAAACAGAAATGCCAACTGCGGCATCCTGCAATCAAAGCTATCCCCACCAAACTCCAACTCTGTCGACGCAGGGAAACAAAAATCCAAACTGCGGCATCCTCCAATCAAAGCTATCCCCACCAAACTCCAACTCTGGCGACGCAGGGAAACACAAATCCCAACTACGTCTTCCTGCAATCAAATCTATCCCCACCAAACTCCAAGTCTGGCGACGCAGGGAAACACAAATCCCAACTGCGGCATCCTGAAATCAAATCCATCCCACACCACACTCCAACTCTGGCGACGCAGGGAAACAGAAATCCCAACGGCGGCTTCCTGCAATCAAAGCTATCCCCACCACACTCCAAGTCTGGCGACGCAGGGAAACAGAAATCCCAACTGTGGCATCCTCCAATCAAATCCATCCCCCACCACACTCCAAGTCTGGCGACGCAGAGAAACAGAAATCCCAACTGCGGCATCCTGCAATCAAAGCTATCCCCACCAAACTCCAAGTCTGGCGACGCAGGGAAACAGAAATCCCAACTGCGGCATCCTGCAATCAAAGCTATCCCCACCAAACTCCAAGTCTGGCGATGCAGGGAAACAGAAAATCCAACTGCGGTTTCCTGCAATCAAACCTATCCCCCACCACACTCCAAGTCCAGTGACGCAGGGAAACAGAAATGCCAACTGCGGCATCCTGCAATCAAAGCTATCCCCACCAAACTCCAACTCTGTCGACGCAGGGAAACAAAAATCCAAACTGCGGCATCCTCCAATCAAAGCTATCCCCACCAAACTCCAACTCTGGCGACGCAGGGAAACACAAATCCCAACTACGTCTTCCTGCAATCAAATCTATCCCCACCAAACTCTGAACCTGGCGACGCAAGGAAACAGAAATCCCAACTGCGTCATCCTCCAATCAAATCAATCCCCCACCACACACCAAGTCTGGTGACGGAGGGAAACAGAAATCCCAACTGCGGCATCCTCCAATCAAATCCATCCCCCACCACACTCCAACCCTGGCGAAGCAAGGAAACAGAAATCCCAACTGCGGCATCCTCCAATCACATCTATCCCCCACCAAACTCCAACTCTGGCGACGCAGGGAAACAGAAATCCCAACTGCGGCATCCTCCAATCACATCTATCCCCCACCAAACTCCAACTCTGGCAACGCAGGGAAACAGAAATCCCAACTGCGGCATCCTCCAATCACATCTATCCCCCACCAAACTCCAACTCTGGCGACGCAGAGAAACAGAAATCCCAACTGCGGCATCCTGCAATCAAATCCATCCCCCACCACACTCCAAGTCTGGCGACGCAGGGAAACAGAAATCCCAACTGCGGCATCCTGCAATCAAAGCTATCCCCCACCACACGCCAACTCTGGCGACGCAGTGAAACACAAATCCCAACTGCGGCGTCCTGCAATCAAAGCTATCCCCACCAAACTCCAACTCTGGCAACGCAGGGAAACAGAAATCCCAACTGCGGCATCCTGCAATCAAATCCATCCCCCACCACACTCCAAGTCTGGCGACGCAAGGAAAAACAAATCCCAACTGCGGCATCCTGCAATCAAAGCTATCCCCCACCACACTCCAAGTCTGGTTGCCGCGATTGAGAGACGGAGACCCAGCTCGATGCAAGTTAGGATCTACTTTATTGAACACAACAACCGATTTTATATTCCAAACAGACAAAGAGAGACACGTGTTTTAAGCTGATTGGCACAATGGTTAATCACCTAATACATATTACAAAAATTGAGCTCATGATTGGCTAACGTCTAAGGTCAGCTTGACTTTTTCTGCAGTTAATTTTCTGCTAGCTCACAGCATTCTTCTCCTTAACGACTTCTACTCCTGTTTCTATAGCACGTGCTTATCTCTAGTTACGAAACCAGCCCTCCTGGAAGAAATCGTCCTTAGCCCCAGGGGTGTAACAGTTTGCTTACAGCTTATGCAAATTACGAGGCGCCAAGTTGAGCACGTCCTTGCTGCTAGAAGGAGAGACCAGGCTGCCCCCGACATCTGGTGACGCAGGGAAACAGAAATCCCAACTGCGTCATCCTCCAATCAAATCAATCCCCCACCACACACCAAGTCTGGCGACGCAGGGAAACAGAAATCCCAACTGCGGCATCCTCCAATCACATCTATCCCCCACCACACTCCATCTCCGGCGACGCAGGGAAACAGAAATCCCAACTGCGGCATCCTGCAATCAAAGCTATCCCCACCAAACTCTGAACCTGGCGACGCAAGGAAACAGAAATCCCAACTGCGTCATCCTCCAATCAAATCAATCCCCCACCACACACCAAGTCTGGTGACGGAGGGAAACAGAAATCCCAACTGCGGCATCCTCCAATCAAATCCATCCCCCACCACACTCCAACCCTGGCGAAGCAAGGAAACAGAAATCCCAACTGCGGCATCCTCCAATCACATCTATCCCCCACCAAACTCCAACTCTGGCGACGCAGGGAAACAGAAATCCCAACTGCGGCATCCTCCAATCACATCTATCCCCCACCAAACTCCAACTCTGGCAACGCAGGGAAACAGAAATCCCAACTGCGGCATCCTCCAATCACATCTATCCCCCACCAAACTCCAACTCTGGCGACGCAGAGAAACAGAAATCCCAACTGCGGCATCCTGCAATCAAATCCATCCCCACCACACTCCAAGTCTGGCGACGCAGGGAAACAGAAATCCCAACTGCGGCATCCTGCAATCAAAGCTATCCCCCACCACACCCCAACTCTGGCGACGCAGTGAAACACAAATCCCAACTGCGGCGTCCTGCAATCAAAGCTATCCACACCAAACTCCAACTCTAGCAACGCAGGGAAACAGAAATCCCAACTGCGGCATCCTGCAATCAAATCCATCCCCCACCACACTCCAAGTCTGGTGACGCAGGGAAACAGAAATCCCAACTGCGGCATCCTGCAATCAAAGCTATCCCCACCAAACTCCAAGTCTGGCGACGCAGGGAAACAGAAATCCCAACTGCGGCATCCTGCAATCAAAGCTATCCCCACCAAACTCCAAGTCTGGCGATGCAGGGAAACAGAAAATCCAACTGCGGTTTCCTGCAATCAAACTTATCCCCCACCACACTCCAAGTCTGGCGACGCAGGGAAACAGAAATCCCAACGGCAGCATCCTGAAATCAAATCCATCCCCCACCACACTCCAAGTCTGGCGACGCAGGGAAACAGAAATCCCAACTGCGGCATCCTGCAATCAAAGCTATCCCCCACCACACCCCAACTCTGGCGACGCAGTGAAACACAAATCCCAACTGCGGCGTCCTGCAATCAAAGCTATCCACACCAAACTCCAACTCTAGCAACGCAGGGAAACAGAAATCCCAACTGCGGCATCCTGCAATCAAATCCATCCCCCACCACACTCCAAGTCTGGTGACGCAGGGAAACAGAAATCCCAACTGCGGCATCCTGCAATCAAAGCTATCCCCACCAAACTCCAAGTCTGGCGACGCAGGGAAACAGAAATCCCAACTGCGGCATCCTGCAATCAAAGCTATCCCCACCAAACTCCAAGTCTGGCGATGCAGGGAAACAGAAAATCCAACTGCGGTTTCCTGCAATCAAACTTATCCCCCACCACACTCCAAGTCTGGCGACGCAGGGAAACAGAAATCCCAACGGCAGCATCCTGAAATCAAATCCATCCCCCACCACACTCCAAGTCTGGCGACGCAGGGAAACAAAAATCCAAAGTGCGGCTTCCTGCAATCAAAGCTATCCCCACCAAACTCCAACTCTGGCGACGCAGGGTAACAGAAATCCCAACTGCGGCATCCTGCAATCAAAGCTATCCCCACCAAACTCCAAGTCTGGCGACGCAGGGAAACACAAATCCCAACTGCGGCATCCTGAAATCAAATCCATCCCCCACCACACTCCAACTCTGGCGACGCAGGGAAACAGAAATCCCAACGGCGGCTTCCTGCAATCAAAGCTATCCCCACCACACTCCAAGTCTGGCGACGCAGGGAAACAGAAATCCCAACTGTGGCATCCTCCAATCAAATCCATCCCCACCACACTCCAAGTCTGGCGACGCAGAGAAACAGAAATCCCAACTGCGGCATCCTGCAATCAAAGCTATCCCCACCAAACTCCAAGTCTGGCGACGCAGGGAAACAGAAATCCCAACTGCGGCATCCTGCAATCAAAGCTATCCCCACCAAACTCCAAGTCTGGCGATGCAGGGAAACAGAAAATCCAACTGCGGTTTCCTGCAATCAAACCTATCCCCCACCACACTCCAAGTCCAGTGACGCAGGGAAACAGAAATGCCAACTGCGGCATCCTGCAATCAAAGCTATCCCCACCAAACTCCAACTCTGTCGACGCAGGGAAACAAAAATCCAAACTGCGGCATCCTCCAATCAAAGCTATCCCCACCAAACTCCAACTCTGGCGACGCAGGGAAACACAAATCCCAACTACGTCTTCCTGCAATCAAATCTATCCCCATCAAACTCTGAACCTGGCGACGCAAGGAAACAGAAATCCCAACTGCGTCATCCTCCAATCAAATCAATCCCCCACCACACACCAAGTCTGGTGACGGAGGGAAACAGAAATCCCAACTGCGGCATCCTCCAATCAAATCCATCCCCCACCACACTCCAACCCTGGCGAAGCAAGGAAACAGAAATCCCAACTGCGGCATCCTCCAATCACATCTATCCCCCACCAAACTCCAACTCTGGCGACGCAGGGAAACAGAAATCCCAACTGCGGCATCCTCCAATCACATCTATCCCCCACCAAACTCCAACTCTGGCAACGCAGGGAAACAGAAATCCCAACTGCGGCATCCTCCAATCACATCTATCCCCCACCAAACTCCAACTCTGGCGACGCAGAGAAACAGAAATCCCAACTGCGGCATCCTGCAATCAAATCCATCCCCCACCACACTCCAAGTCTGGCGACGCAGGGAAACAGAAATCCCAACTGCGGCATCCTGCAATCAAAGCTATCCCCCACCACACGCCAACTCTGGCGACGCAGTGAAACACAAATCCCAACTGCGGCGTCCTGCAATCAAAGCTATCCCCACCAAACTCCAACTCTGGCAACGCAGGGAAACAGAAATCCCAACTGCGGCATCCTGCAATCAAATCCATCCCCCACCACACTCCAAGTCTGGCGACGCAAGGAAAAACAAATCCCAACTGCGGCATCCTGCAATCAAAGCTATCCCCCACCACACTCCAAGTCTGGTTGCCGCGATTGAGAGACGGAGACCCAGCTCGATGCAAGTTAGGATCTACTTTATTGAACACAACAACCGATTTTATATTCCAAACAGACAAAGAGAGACACGTGTTTTAAGCTGATTGGCACAATGGTTAATCACCTAATACATATTACAAAAATTGAGCTCATGATTGGCTAACGTCTAAGGTCAGCTTGACTTTTTCTGCAGTTAATTTTCTGCTAGCTCACAGCATTCTTCTCCTTAACGACTTCTACTCCTGTTTCTATAGCACGTGCTTATCTCTAGTTACGAAACCAGCCCTCCTGGAAGAAATCGTCCTTAGCCCCAGGGGTGTAACAGTTTGCTTACAGCTTATGCAAATTACGAGGCGCCAAGTTGAGCACGTCCTTGCTGCTAGAAGGAGAGACCAGGCTGCCCCCGACATCTGGTGACGCAGGGAAACAGAAATCCCAACTGCGTCATCCTCCAATCAAATCAATCCCCCACCACACACCAAGTCTGGCGACGCAGGGAAACAGAAATCCCAACTGCGGCATCCTCCAATCACATCTATCCCCCACCACACTCCATCTCCGGCGACGCAGGGAAACAGAAATCCCAACTGCGGCATCCTGCAATCAAAGCTATCCCCACCAAACTCTGAACCTGGCGACGCAAGGAAACAGAAATCCCAACTGCGTCATCCTCCAATCAAATCAATCCCCCACCACACACCAAGTCTGGTGACGGAGGGAAACAGAAATCCCAACTGCGGCATCCTCCAATCAAATCCATCCCCCACCACACTCCAACCCTGGCGAAGCAAGGAAACAGAAATCCCAACTGCGGCATCCTCCAATCACATCTATCCCCCACCAAACTCCAACTCTGGCGACGCAGGGAAACAGAAATCCCAACTGCGGCATCCTCCAATCACATCTATCCCCCACCAAACTCCAACTCTGGCAACGCAGGGAAACAGAAATCCCAACTGCGGCATCCTCCAATCACATCTATCCCCCACCAAACTCCAACTCTGGCGACGCAGAGAAACAGAAATCCCAACTGCGGCATCCTGCAATCAAATCCATCCCCACCACACTCCAAGTCTGGCGACGCAGGGAAACAGAAATCCCAACTGCGGCATCCTGCAATCAAAGCTATCCCCCACCACACTCCAACTCTGGCGACGCAGTGAAACACAAATCCCAACTGCGGCGTCCTGCAATCAAAGCTATCCACACCAAACTCCAACTCTGGCAACGCAGGGAAACAGAAATCCCAACTGCGGCATCCTGCAATCAAATCCATCCCCCACCACACTCCAAGTCTGGTGACGCAGGGAAACAGAAATCCCAACTGCGTCATCCTCCAATCAAATCAATCCCCCACCACACAACAAGTCTGGCGACGCAGGGAAACAGAAATCCCAACTGCGGCATCCTCCAATCACATCTATCCCCCACCAAACTCCAACTCTGGCGACGCAGGGAAACAGAAATCCCAACTGCGGCATCCTGCAATCAAAGCTATCCCCCACCAAACTCTGAACCTGACGACGCAGGGAAACAGAAATCCCAACTGCGGCATCCTGCAATCAAAGCTATCCCCACCAAACTCTGAACCTGGCGTCGAAGGGAAACAGAAATCCCAACTGCGGCATCCTGCAATCAAAGCTATCCCCCACCACACTCCAAGTCTGGTGACGGAGGGAAACAGAAATCCCAACTGCGGCATCCTCCAATCAAATCCATCCCCCACCACAGTCCAAGTCTGGCGACGCAGAGAAACAGAAATCCCAACTGCGGCATCCTGCAATCAAAGCTATCCCCCACAACACTCCAAGTCTGGTGACGGAGGGAAACAGAAATCCCAACTGCGTCATCCTCCAATCAAATCCATCCCCCACCACAGTCCAAGTCTGGCGACGCAGAGAAACAGAAATCCCAACTGCGGCATCCTGCAATCAAAGCTATCCCCCACCACACTCCAAGTCTGGCGACGCAGAGAAACAGAAATCCCAACTGCGGCAACCTCCAATCAAATCCATCCCCCACCACACTCCAAGTCTGGCGACGCAGAGAAACAGAAATCCCAACTGCGGCAACCTGCAATCAAAGCTATCCCCACCAAACTCCAACTCTGGCGACGCAGGGAAACAGAAATCCCAACTGCGGCATCCTCCAATCAAATCCATCCCCCACCACACTCCAACCCTGGCGAAGCAAGGAAACAGAAATCCCAACTCCGGCATTCCGCAATCAAAGCTATCCCCCACCAAGGTCTGAACCTGGTGACGCATGTCAGCAGACAACCCAACAGCAGCATCCGGCCGTCACCAGTGTGTGCGGCCACAATCCAAGTCTGGCGACGCAGGGAAACAGAAATCCCAACTGCGGCATCCAGTAATCGAAGCAATCCCCCACCAAACTCTGAACCTGGCGACGCAGGGAAACAGAAATCCCAACTGCGGCATCCTCCAATCAAAGCTATACCCCAACACACTCCAACCCTGGCGACGCAAGGAAACAGAAATCCCAACTCCGGCATTCCGCAATCAAAGCTATCCCCCACCAAACTCTGAACCTGGTGACGCAAGTCAGCAGACAACCCAACAGCAGCATCCGGCCGTCAGCAGTGTGAGCGACCACAAACCAAGTCTGGCGACGCAGGGAAACAGAAATCCCAACTGCGGCATCCTGCAATCAAAGCTATCCCCACCAAACTCCAACTCTGTCGACGCAGGGAAACAGAAATCCCAACTGCGGCATCCTCCAATCAAAGCTATCCCCACCAAACTCCAACTCTGGCGACGCAGGGAAAAAGAAATCCCAACTGCGGCATCCTGCAATCAAAGCTATCCCCACCACACTCCAACTCTGGCAACGCAGGGAAACACAAATCCGAACTGCGGCTTCCTGCAATCAAATCTATTCCCCAACACACTCCAACCCTGGCGACGCAGGGAAACAGAAATCCCAACTGCTGCTTCCTGCCATCAAATCTATTCCCCACCACACTCCAAGTCTGGCGACGCAGGGAAACAAAAATCCAAAGTGCGGCTTCCTGCAATCAAAGCTATCCCCACCAAACTCCAACTCTGGCGACGCATGGTAACAGAAAT
The DNA here is from genome assembly GCF_018691265.1 of Tyto alba. Classification (NCBI taxonomy): domain Eukaryota; kingdom Metazoa; phylum Chordata; class Aves; order Strigiformes; family Tytonidae; genus Tyto; species Tyto alba. The sequence goes on from NW_024881318.1 coordinate 1,889,773, forward strand.
CCCAACTGCGGCATCCTGCAATCAAAGCTATCCCCACCAAACTCCAAGTCTGGCGACGCAGGGAAACAGAAATCCCAACTGCGGCATCCTGAAATCAAATCCATCCCCCACCACACTCCAACTCTGGCGACGCAGGGAAACAGAAATCCCAACGGCGGCTTCCTGCAATCAAAGCTATCCCCACCACACTCCAAGTCTGGCGACGCAGGGGAACAGAAATCCCAATGGCAGCATCCTGAAATCAAATCCATCCCCCACCACACTCCAAGTCTGGCGACGCAGGGAAACAGAAATCCCAACTGCGGCATCCTGCAATCAAAGCTATCCCCACCAAACTCTGAACCTGAAGACGCAGGGAAACAGAAATCCCAACTGCGGCATCCTGCAATCAAAGCTATCCCCACCAAACTCTGAACCTGGCGACGCAGGGAAACAGAAATCCCAACTGCGGCATCCTGCAATCAAAGCTATCCCCCACCACACTCCACGTCTGGCGACGGAGGGAAACAGAAATCCCAACTGCGTCATCCTCCAATCAAATCCATCCCCCACCACACTCCAAGTCCAGTGACGCAGGGAAACAGAAATCCCAACTGCGGCTTCCTGCAATCAAAGCTATTCCCACCAAACTCCAAGTCTGGCGACGCAGGGAAACAGAAATCCCAACTGCGGCATCCTGCAATCAAAGCTATCCCCACCAAACTCCAACTCTGGCGACGCAGGGAAACAGAAATCCCAACTGCGGCTTCCTGCAATCAAAGCTATCCCCCACCACACTCCAACCCGGGCGAAGGAAGGAAACAGAAATCCCAACTCTGGCATTCCGCAATCAAAGCTATCCCCCACCAAGGTCTGAACCTGGTGACGCAAGTCAGCAAACAACCCAACAGCAGCATCCGGCCGTCACCAGTGTGAGCGGCCACAATCCAAGTCTGGCGACGCAGGGAAACACAAATCCCAACTGCGGCATCCTGCAATCAAAGCCATCCCCCACCACACTCCAACTCTGGCGACGCAGGGAAACAGAAATCCCAACTGCGGCATCCTCCAATCACATCTATCCCCCACCAAACTCCAACTCTGGCGACGCAGGGAAACAGAAATCCCAACGGCGGCTTCCTGCAATCAAAGCTATCCCCACCAAAATCCAACTCTGGCAACGCAGGGAAACAGAAAATCCAACTGCGGCTTCCTGCAATCAAACCTATCCCCCACCACACTCCAAGTCCAGTGACGCAGGGAAACAGAAATCCCAACTGCGGCTTCCTGCAATCAAAGCTATCCCCACCAAACTCCAACTCTGGCGACGCAGGGAAACAGAAATCCCAACTGCGGCATCCTGCAATCAAAGCTATCCCCACCAAACTCCAACTCTGTCGACGCAGGGAAACAGAAATCCCAACTGCGGCATCCTCCAATCAAAGCTATCCCCACCAAACTCCAACTCTGGCGACGCAGGGAAACACAAATCCCAACTACCTCTTCCTGCAATCAAATCTATTCCCCAACACACTCCAACCCTGGCGATGCAGGGAAACAGAAAATCCAACTGCGGTTTCCTGCAATCAAACTTATCCCCCACCACACTCCAAGTCTGGCGACGCAGGGAAACAGAAATCCCAACGGCAGCATCCTGAAATCAAATCCATCCCCCACCACACTCCAAGTCTGGCGACGCAGGGAAACAAAAATCCAAAGTGCGGCTTCCTGCAATCAAAGCTATCCCCACCAAACTCCAACTCTGGCGACGCAGGGTAACAGAAATCCCAACTGCGGCATCCTGCAATCAAAGCTATCCCCACCAAACTCCAAGTCTGGCGACGCAGGGAAACACAAATCCCAACTGCGGCATCCTGAAATCAAATCCATCCCCCACCACACTCCAACTCTGGCGACGCAGGGAAACAGAAATCCCAACGGCGGCTTCCTGCAATCAAAGCTATCCCCACCACACTCCAAGTCTGGCGACGCAGGGAAACAGAAATCCCAACTGTGGCATCCTCCAATCAAATCCATCCCCCACCACACTCCAAGTCTGGCGACGCAGAGAAACAGAAATCCCAACTGCGGCATCCTGCAATCAAAGCTATCCCCACCAAACTCCAAGTCTGGCGACGCAGGGAAACAGAAATCCCAACTGCGGCATCCTGCAATCAAAGCTATCCCCACCAAACTCCAACTCTGGCGATGCAGGGAAACAGAAAATCCAACTGCGGTTTCCTGCAATCAAACCTATCCCCCACCACACTCCAAGTCCAGTGACGCAGGGAAACAGAAATCCCAACTGCGGCATCCTGCAATCAAAGCTATCCCCACCAAACTCCAACTCTGGCGAAGCACGGAAACACAAATCCCAACGGCGGCTTCCTGCAATCAAACCTATCCCCAACCACACTCCAAATCCGGTGACGCAGGGAAACAGAAATCCCAACTGCGGCATACTGCAATCAAAGCTATTCCCACCAAACTCCAAATCTGTCGACGCAGGGAAACAGAAATCCCAACTGCGGCATCCTGCAATCAAAGCTATCCCCACCAAACTCTGAACCTGACGACGCAGTGAAACAGAAATCCCAACTGCGGCATCCTGCAATCAAAGCTATCCCCACCAACCTCTGAACCTGGCGACGCAAGGAAACAGAAATCCCAACTGCGTCATCCTCCAATCAAATCCATCCCCCACCACACACCAAGTCTGGTGACGGAGGGAAACAGAAATCCCAACTGCGGCATCCTCCAATCAAATCCATCCCCCACCACACTCCAACTCTGGCGACACAGGGAAACAGAAATCCCAACTGCGGCATCCTCCAATCAAATCCATCCCCCACCACACTCCAACCCTGGCGAAGCAAGGAAACAGAAATCCCAACTGCGGCATCCTCCAATCACATCTATCCCCCACCAAACTCCAACTCTGGCGACGCAGGGAAACAGAAATCCCAACTGCGGCATCCTGCAATCACATCTATCCCCCACCAAACTCCAACTCTGGCAACGCAGGGAAACAGAAATCCCAACTGCGGCATCCTCCAATCACATCTATCCCCCACCAAACTCCAACTCTGGCGACGCAGAGAAACAGAAATCCCAACTGCGGCATCCTGCAATCAAAGCTATCCCCCACCACACTCTAACTCTGGCGACGCAGTGAAACACAAATCCCAACTGCGGCATCCTGCAATCAAATCCATCCCCCACCACACTCCAAGTCTGGCGACGCAGGGAAACACAAATCCCAACTGCGGCATCCTGCAATCAAAGCTATCCCCCACCACACTCCAAGTCTGGTTGCCGCGATTGAGAGACGGAGACCCAGCTCGATGCAAGTTAGGATCTACTTTATTGAACACAACAACCGATTTTATATTCCAAACAGACAAAGAGAGACACGTGTTTTAAGCTGATTGGCACAATGGTTAATCACCTAATACATATTACAAAAATTGAGCTCATGATTGGCTAACGTCTAAGGTCAGCTTGACTTTTTCTGCAGTTAATTTTCTGCTAGCTCACAGCATTCTTCTCCTTAACGACTTCTACTCCTGTTTCTATAGCACGTGCTTATCTCTAGTTACGAAACCAGCCCTCCTGGAAGAAATCGTCCTTAGCCCCAGGGGTGTAACAGTTTGCTTACAGCTTACGCAAATTACGAGGCGCCAAGTTGAGCACGTCCTTGCTGCTAGAAGGAGAGACCAGGCTGCCCCCGACATCTGGTGACGCAGGGAAACAGAAATCCCAACTGCGTCATCCTCCAATCAAATCAATCCCCCACCACACACCAAGTCTGGCGACGCAGGGAAACAGAAATCCCAACTGCGGCTTCCTGCAATCAAAGCTATCCCCCACCACACTCCATCTCCGGCGACGCAGGGAAACAGAAATCCCAACTGCGGCATCCTGCAATCAAAGCTATCCCCACCAAACTCCAACTCTGGCGACGCAGGGAAACAGAAATCCCAACTGCGGCTTCCTGCATTCAAATCCATCCCCCAACACACTCCAACCCTGGCGAAGAAGGGAAACAGAAATCCCAACTGCGGCATCCTGCAATCAAAGCTATCCCCACTGTTATAAATTGAGACCACAATGGATCATAATCCAATTATAATTTTATTAATTATAGCAAGTAGAATATGAGCAAAGACAGCGCTGGACGGCAGGGGAGTCTGCGCTCCGCCAACTGCCGTACTGATCAGTTCAAACAGTTCCTTTTTATACATTTTTACATTCGTGGTTGTCTTTGATCAGTACCCCCTTCTGCTTGCACAAGTATCTGGTTTGTGTAAGCAATTGCGGTTATCTTATCTCACGCAGTCATCTTGTCTCACAGGTTATCTTGTCTCACACAAGCGGTGTCTGGCAGCTATTTGCATAAGCAGTTTTTTTGTCTTTTGCCGCCTAACCTTTACATTGAGCTTAACATAAATTTCAATAAACAATACCCTTAGTTCATAGTTTCTTACAATCCCCCCTTTTTCTTTTATCCTATTATTGTTTATTAGATGCTACTTTCATTTTCGTCACTGCAAGCAAACCTTTTTCCACAATTCCAACATTTATCATAACACTCTCAAGATAATACCTTACAATTACAATCATAGTTTTCACGTGGCATAACGCATTCACAACAATCTTTTCCACCAGGAAGCTCCTAATAGATCATCCCACCATTCTGAGTCTAACATTGAGGGTGTTTTCAGAGCACCATAGGTAAAACAGCTCTTATTCTATCTGCTATGTGCAGTTGTCGCCTTAATGTTTTTGCCGTGTGTTATTTATTCCTTGCTTTGTTCAGTTAATCCAACAAGTTGTGACCAACATGCAATTTGCTACTACTGTTTCACCTGTTGGTGTTAAGCAAATTCGAGCTGTGTGCCGAACTGCACAGTCAACCGTACTATCAGACACTCTGTAAACAATAATCAACAATTTATTAGCAAACAAGAACCTGAAATAATTAACTGTATAACAATCCAGCAAAGTCCCACGCGACACAATCAGAAAGAGAAAAAGTAAGAACCAAAGATATCAGCACTGTCCTTTGGATGTTGTCCTTCAATGTCTTGTTACCCTTACTCACAGGGCGATAGCGATAGAAAGAACAACAGTCACGCGCCGCGTGGTAACTCCTCTGATCAATAACATTTTCTTCTTTGAACTATAAGTCTGTTTCCATCACCTCATCAAGGTTTCGAGGGCGTCTTAGTTGTCTTCGTGATCTTGGAGGATTGGGGGGAGGAGGTGATCTCCGACACCAGCCACGAGACATTCCCTCGCATACCACGATGGCAACGACAGTCACCACCAATATAATGAAAAATCCCAACAGCAGGGCGGCGCACACGGGATCGTCCCCTACTCCCATCTTCCCAAGATTGCAATCCAGTGGGATCAGTAAGATTAGTGGGATAGTCCAGCCCCAGGCTAGCGGCTTGACCGAGGAAGGTCCAAGTGCGCAATGAGCGGAAGTTTCTCTTCCACCCAGAATGACTGTGCTGCCTAGATCTGGGCGGGCCTGGCAGTTGTTTTTGCCATCCGGGTATAGCCGAACTTTCGAGACCCTCCAGCAACACATGCGCTTTGGACTGGGGGCGTGGAAATCCATTTTCCTGCTGCGTATGTGGACCCTGACTCCTGATCCCTACAGACCAGGCAGGTTCGCCACTCGCGCTCTCACTCTTGTACCTCCGATACCGCGAAAACAATGGAGCGTGCTTATGCATGGGCAGCAATTTATTGTGCAGCCTTGATGTTGGTAGCCCTCACTTTGTTTGCCTTTTTACTACATATCTTTTGCCCTTGTAAATGTTCCTCTTTCAAGTACGCATGTAGTTGTATCTGCTTATGTAAACCACCATCTCCTTTGGTTAACCATGTCGAAAATTCTGTTATAGGTCTTTTCGGCGGTTTTGGTACTGGCTGTTTTACTTCTGTCACATCTTTTACTTGGATTCTCTTCTTCCCACTAAAAATATCTCCATCCACCCTTCTGTCTTTGGGAAAGCAAAGCCACTCTGATGTTGGACATAACAGTAAAGCACTTGCTGCACAAATTTGCCACTATTAAAGCAAACCATACCAGGATGATTAGCAGAGGTCCGGTATAACATATGCTCCCACCTCTCATGCCTATGGGGTTGCAGCCCACAGCTGAGAAAAAGGTCTTCTTGGTGGCGAGCACAGAGGTTAACCCGGTCTTGCCCTCTACTGTTTAACAAATCCGTGTGTTAAGAGTTAGTCAATTCAAGTTGTAGCCACTTCCTTTGTTTCTAAGCAAAGCAAAATTTTGGCACTTTCCGATAGTGTCCTCCCATCAACTCTCAGGGACATCACAAATTCTGGGGACTAACCTCTTTTTCCCCGTAAATCAAGGTTACAGTTCATGCCCCTTCCCTATACAGTTATAAGACAATTTTCTCCATCTGCAAGAAATACCACATCCGGTAACACATTTCACATTCACACAAAACCCACGCTTCATGACATCCATGCATACACTCGAGACAAGGTATTACTCAATTAGGTTGATTTTCTAGCAATGCCTAATTGACTCCAAAATGCTCATAATCTCACATGTCTGTCAGTTAATGCTCGGTAAACGCCAGCTTTTCCCTGACAGTTTTTTTTGTTTGGTTTTGTCTTTTTTTTTTTTGTTTTTGTTTCCTTATACAGCAAGTAAGTAAATGAATAAGTAAATTTTCACAGTGTTACCTCTGAACCCAGTCAAAAACCCAGTCAAACCACTGGTTAAGAGTCATTCAATCCCCTCCTGATGAATTTACTTAGTCCTTTGAGGGTGACTTGTAGTTGGTCAGTTGATGGTACCACAGTCCACTCCTGAGGCTTTTCCACTAGTCCTTTTCCTCAGGAGGCAAGAGTCCACCCCTTTTCTTTTGTTCGGATCGCTGTCTCGGTGATCAGCAGCACCTGAAATGGACCTTCCCACTCGGGAGTTAATGATTAATCTTTCCACACTTTTATCAATACCCAATCACCTGGTTTTACATTGTGGATATTTAAAAGCCAATGGTGGTATTTGAGGCAGAAGTCCTTTCTTTCTTAGTTTCATTAAAGTGTTACCAATTCTTATTACATACTTTCTTACATACTGATCTCCTACTTCAGGGATGACAATATCCCTGTCATTACTCATACATAGTAATCCAAACATCATTTCATAGGGAGAAATTCCCAGGTCTGTTCGTGGCTGAGTATTGATCCTTAATAAGGCCAACGGCAGGCATTTAATCCAAGACATCTGAGTCTCAATCATTAACTTAGTCAAGGTTTGTTTTGAAGTTTGATTCATTCTTTCTCCTCTTCCAGAACTCCGAGGATGCCATGGGGTGTGCCATGCCCATTCGATCCCTAAGGCTTCAGATAGCTGTTGTATAATTTGTTTTAAAATGAAATATGTTCCTCCGCCCAAGTCTATTCTTTCTATTAATCCATATCTGGGGATAATGTTTTCCAGTAACACCTTGGATACCATGCTTGCCATTGCCCTTGGTGTGGGGGATTGCTTCCACCCAATGAGTTAAGTGAGCCACTAATACCAACAAATACTTTCACCCTTGTATTTAAGGTAGCTCTGTTAAGTCTACCTGGAGGCTTTGTATGGCTAGCTCCTGTTCCCCAGCCACCTTTTTTTTTTTTTTTTTTTTTTTTTTTTTTATCTCATTACCTTTTTGTTCACTTTTTGACAAATCAAACATCGATCAACTAGTTGTTTAGCCACCATATATATATTCCTATACACCCATATTGTCTAAGGAAATGATCACAAAGTGATTGCGTTCCCCAATGTATTTTCTGACGTATTAATGACAGAATTTCTCATGATCTTGTTTTATTTAACATCTGCCTTCCATCTGCTAAAGTCCATTTTCCTTCTGAATCTTTTCCCCCCTTATTTTTAAGTATATCCTTTTCTTGTTCTGTGAAATTTGGGGCTAAATTCTCATAATCCGCTGGTATTATTACCAATAAAACTACCAATGATGATTCTGTAGCTGCTTCTCTGGCTACTTAATCTGCTAAATTATTCCCCCTTATTTCCATTGATGCTCCCCTCTGATGTCCTTTCACATGCACAATTGCAATTTCTGTGGGGAGCTTCAGGGCTTCTAAAACTTCTCTGATCAGCCGCTCGTGTACTAGCTCCTTCCCTTTTGTATTTATAAGCCCTCTTTCTTCCCATATTTTTCCAAATGTGTGGACCACTCCAAATGCATACTTTGAGTCTGTGTACACTGTCCCTTCCTTATCTCTCAAATATACCAATGTCTGTTTTAGGGCATAGAGTTCACAGACTTGTGCTGACCACCCAGCAGGTAATTTCCCCTTTTCAAACACTTCCATCTTCTGCCTCTCGATAATTACATAACCCAATATTTTTCCTTCTAGGCATCGAGAGGACCCATCAATAAATAGTTTTTCTCTATAGGGCAAAGGTTTATTTAACAGATCTTCTCTTATTTTCGTTTGATAATTTATAAAATCCAAACAGTTATGCTCTGGTTCCTAAATATCCTCCCCGATTCTCCTCCCATAACTCTAGTAATTTAACCACTAGTTTTCCTTCACCCAGCACCACACCTATTCCTAATTGCACTTGTAAATCTCTACCTAGCAAATTACATCCTACCCCTGGCATTAACAACAAATCATTAACAGCATATTGATCTTCCCCTTGTATTAACACATTCTTTATAACTGGGACCAAAAACCCCTTCACCTTTAGCCCCTACAGCCCAAGTTGTATCTTTTACATAATCTTCCTCCTGGGGTCTTAATTTCAAATTTATCAAGGGCTCTTCTGTTGGTATATCCCCCAGGAGGTAGAGTCCCTGACACCCCTAGTGATTACCACCCTCATCCTGTTGGGTTACTTCAAACACCAACAGGTCCCGTATTCTCTGGGGGCATTCTTGTTTATAATGCCCCCCCTTCCCACAATGAAAACATTCCCTTGTGATTTCCCTAGCCAGTGGTGCCTCTTGGTTCCGCCTTCCCTTTCATTCCCTTGCCTGTTTCAAATTTGTGATTTCCTGTCTGAGATTCCTTGTGTTTGTTTCTAACAGCTTTTTGTGCAGTTATCATAGTTTTAGCTTTAGTTTTAGCCTCTTCTTCATCCTTCCTAATATCTACTTTCTGTGCTTCTCTCAGGAGTTCCTCCAGACTCTTATTATAATGACCTAGAGTCACTCATATCTCTCCTCCGCTCTAGTTCATTATGTTTCCACTGCAGAGGGGTTACAGGGAGTTTCCTTTCCCCGGGTATCCCCTGCTGATTTTCTCTCTCCCATATCCACATTCCAACCGTTCTGATCATCTGTCTTTCTTCAGGAGAGAAAAAAAATTCCCGTAATCGACTGCATCTCCTCCCATGTATATATATACTGGGTCCCAAAAATTGATCAGTCTTCTCTGACAGCCCCACAGGGTCCTCTAATAACCTCCTAAATTCATTCTTATACGCCCTCACTTTTACATTAGTGAGCGGCACATCCACAAATCCCATCCCCCCTTGAATTCCTGCCGCTGGGACTTCCCGGCAAGGGATTAACCCTAGCCGCCCCGTGCTCCCTTAAACGATTTCCCTTAAATCATGTATGAGCCGATATTTCCCATTTGGTTTCTTTACAGGCAGAATGGGGGTGTTAAAGGGTGACATACAAGGCTCTAAGATTTCTTGTGCTAATAATCGATCAATTTCTGGTTTTAATCCTCTCCGTCCGTCTAGGGAAATGGGATATTGCTTTACCCTCACAGGTATGTGGGGTTCAGAAACTTGGATTTTAATCGGTGGGATTTCCAGTCTACTAATTGTGTCCGGAGAGTACCAGACATCGGGGTTAATTTGTTTTTGCTCATCCACGGTCAAAGGATAAGTAGACACTGTTAGCTCTTGATTTTTCACTTTAATTTCTAATTGTAATTCAACAATTAAATCTCGTCCTAGCAGATTAAATTCTGCTTCAGGGACGAGCAAGAGTTCACACATTCCAAATTTATTTTCAGTTTCGAATACCACATTTTTGATTTTGTTTACTTTAAATGGTTCTCCTTTTGCCCCAATTACTTGTACTTTTTCCGGGGAAATTTTACATCCCTCAGGTATTTGTTTAATAGTCGATTTTTTTCAGCCCCAGTGTCTACTAAAAAGGTGAACTCTTGTTTATGGGGACCTATTTTTAATTTTATCAAGGGCTTATGATGACTCCGGTCCCCTAAGATATAGAGCCCCTGGCTCTCCTATTCCGTTTTCAATATTTCCTCATCCCTGATCCTTTCTCTGCAATTCTTCTTTATATGTCCCTTCTTTCCACAGTAAAAACAACATCTCTGTTCCTTCTTTACTACTACGTTCCCTTGTTTCGTTCCAGCAGATCTGTGTTCACCAGTTCGTCCTTTACGATCCTCTCTGACCGCTGCTACCATCATTTTTACTTGTCGCTTGCTACTCTCTTCCTCTCGCCTTACATAGACTTTCTGAGCTTCTCTCAATAATTCATCCAACCCTCTATTCTGCCAGTCTTCTAACTTTTCAATCTTCTTTCTGATATCTTCCCATGATTTTGCCACAAACTGAGTTTTGAGGAGTGCTTGCCCTAAAGGGTCATCTGGATTTACCCCAGAATACAGCTGGAGGGCTTTCCTCAGTCGTTCCAGCCACTCAGTAGGGCTCTCATCTTTCTTTTGCATTTCATTAAATGCTTTATTAATATTCTGGCCACAGGGTACTGCTTCTCTAATTCCCTGAATTACTATAGTTCTCAGGTCCTGCATATGAGTTCTATGCACCGGATCCTGATTATCTCTATTAGGTCTTTGGAGTGGCCATTTAATATCCGCTTGAGGTCCCTGGGCATGTTGAGCATCCCACAGTCTCATTCCTGCTCGTCTAATCATATCTCTTTCCTCGGTAGTAAATAATTGACCAAGGATAGATTGCATCTCATCCCAAGTATAAAGGTTTGGTCCAAAAAATTGATTTAATCTTTCTGCCACTCCGAGTGGGTCCTCAATTAAGTTTCCCATCTCGGTTCTTTTAAAATCTCATAGGTCAGCCGAGTTTAGGGGTACGGAAATATATCCGATCACGGGTTGAGGTCCCCCCATGGGTATTTCCCTTAGGGGGTACATCTGAGCTGCCCCTTTTTGGCTTCTAGTTACACGTCTAGGAGGAGGGGGAGACTCTTGTTCCGACTCCGGTGGGGGAGTGGGCGCTCTGGGGACCCCTGGAGGGGCTGTGGGAGCAGGAGGGGAAATGTAAGGAGGGGGGGTTAGAAGGGTTTCGTCTAACCCTTCCTTCTTTTTCTTTTGTTTAGTTTATTTCATTCAGCGGGTAAAGTCTAGCTCCCAGTCTTTTTAGCCACACTCCCGCATACTGACTTTCTTCCGGGTTAAGGGGTTTTTTATTATTAACCCAGAGATTTAATTGTTGCATTTATCCAATCTTCTTCTGACCCGCAGACTGGCCAAAAGACATTTTTAGAAATCTTCTTCCCTCCCCATATCTTAGTACAATATTCTATCATTTTCTGCTTATCTTTCCCTAGTGTTCCAGGGAAATATCTCCAATTGTCTAAGATATATGCCAGAGGGGTATTCTTAGGTACAGTGGGTACCCTTCCCATGGGAGTCGAAGGCTTGCTGCCCTTCGCCCCCATCTTCTGGATTATCCACAAACACACACTCACTTGCTCCCCTTGTTCCTGGCCCAGTCCCTCGCGGGAAATGGGAAACGCAGTACTTAAGGGTCCGCACTCGCTTGGTTCAGTATATCGAACCTCTCATTCGTTATAATCCAGGAAACCCAATCCCGCCCGAACGGTAAACCCGCGAACAAATTCGCAATATACTTACGCATCCTGCGTCTTCGTCCGGACTCCCGTGCACAGAATTTTTATGGGATTTTACCGGTTTCTCCTTTGCTCATTATTCTAGAATTTAGGTTCGTCGGTAAGGATGGGGTGGGCTATCAGTCGCGGGGCCACGGATTGCCGCGGGGCGCCTCCCCGGAGGACAGAAGACCACCGTTCCTTATCCGAGTCACGGCACCATGAAATTGTTATAAATTGAGACCACAATGGATCATAATCCAATTATAATTTTATTAATTATAGCAAGTAGAATATGAGCAAAGACAGCGCTGGACGGCAGGGGAGTCTGCGCTCCGCCAACTGCCGTACTGATCAGTTCAAACAGTTCCTTTTTATACATTTTTACATTCGTGGTTGTCTTTGATCAGTACCCCCTTCTGCTTGCACAAGTATCTGGTTTGTGTAAGCAATTGCGGTTATCTTATCTCACGCAGTCATCTTGTCTCACAGGTTATCTTGTCTCACACAAGCGGTGTCTGGCAGCTATTTGCATAAGCAGTTTTTTTGTCTTTTGCCGCCTAACCTTTACATTGAGCTTAACATAAATTTCAATAAACAATACCCTTAGTTCATAGTTTCTTACACCACCAAACTCCAACTCTGGCGACGCAGGGAAACACAAATCCCAACTGCGGCATCCTGCAATCAAAGCTATCCCCCACCAAAATCCAACTCTGGCGACGCAGGGAAACAGAAATCCCAACGGCAGCATCCTGAAATCAAAGCTATCCCCCAACAAACGCCAACTCTGTCGACGCAGGGAAACAGAAATCCCAACTGCGGCATCCTCCAATCACATCTATCCCCCACCAAACTCCAACTCGGGCGATGCAGGGAAACAGAAATCCCAACTGCGGCTTCCTGCAATCAAAGCTATCCCCCACCAAAATCCAACTCTGGCGACGCAGGGAAACAGAAATCCCAACGGCAGCATCCTGAAATCAAAGCCATCCCCCAACACACGCCAACTCTGTCGACGCAGGGAAACAGAAATCCCAACTGCGGCATCCTCCAATCACATCTATCCCCCACCAAACTCCAACTCGGGCGACGCAGGGAAACAGAAATCCCAACTGCGGCTTCCTGCAATCAAAGCTATCCCCCACCACACTCCAACCCTGGCGACGCAAGGAAACAGAAATCCCAACTCCGGCATTCCGCAATCAAAGCTATCCCCCACCAAACTCTGAACCTGCTGACGCAAGTCAGCAGACAACCCAACAGCAGCATCCGGCCGTCAGCAGTGTGAGCGACCACAATCCAAGTCTGGCGACGCAGGGAAACAGAAATCCCAACTGCGGCATCCTGCAATCAAAACTATCCCCACCAAACTCCAACTCTGTCGACGCAGGGAAACAGAAATCCCAACTGCGGCATCCTCCAATCAAAGCTATCCCCACCAAACTCCAACTCTGGCGACGCAGGGAAAAAGAAATCCCAACTGCGGCATCCTGCAATCAAAGCTATCCCCACCACACTCCAACTCTGGCAACGCAGGAAAACAAAAATCCAAATTGCAGCTTCCTGCAATCAAAGCTATCCCCACCAAACTCCAACTCTGGCGACGCAGGGTAACAGAAATCCCAACTGCGGCATCCTGCAATCAAAGCTATCCCCACCAAACTCCAACTCTGGCGACGCAGGGAAACAGAAATCCCAACTGCGGCATCCTGAAATCAAATCCATCCCCCACCACACTCCAACTCTGGCGACGCAGGGAAACAGAAATCCCAACGGCGGCTTCCTGCAATCAAAGCTAACCCCACCACACTCCAAGTCTGGCGACGCAGGGGAACAGAAATCCCAACGGCAACATCCTGAAATCAAATCCATCCCCCACCACACGCCAAGTCTGGCGACGCAGGGAAACAGAAATCCCAACTGCGGCATCCTGCAATCAAAGCTATCCCCACCAAACTCTGAACCTGGCGACGGAGGGAAACAGAAATCCCAACTGCGGCATCCTCCAATCAAATCCATCCCCCACCACAGTCCAAGTCTGGCGACGCAGAGAAACAGAAATCCCAACTGCGGCATCCTGCAATCAAAGCTACCACCCACCACACTCCAAGTCTGGTGACGGAGGGAAACAGAAATCCCAACTGCGTCATCCTCCAATCAAATCCATCCCCCACCACACTCCAAGTCTGGCGACGCAGAGAAACAGAAATCCCAACTGCGGCATCCTCCAATCAAATCCATCCCCCACCACACTCCACGTCTGGCGACGCAGAGAAACAGAAATCCCAACTGCGGCATCCTGCAATCAAAGCTATCCCCCACCACACTCCATCTCCGGCGACGCAGGGAAACAGAAATCCCAACTGCAGCTTCCTGCAATCAAAGCTATCCCCCACCAAACTCCAAGTCTGGCGACGCAGGGAAACACAAATCCCATATGCGGCTTCCTGCAATCAAAGCTATCCCCACCAAACTCCAACTCTGGCGACGCAGGGAAACAGAAATCCCAACTGCGGCATCCTGAAATCAAATCCATCCCTCACCACACTCCAAGTCTGGCGACGCAGGGAAACAGAAATCCCAACTGCGGCATCCTGCAATCAAAGCTATCCCCCACCAAACTCTGAACCTGACGATGCAGGGAAACAGAAATCCCAACTGCGGCATCCTGCAATCAAAGCTATCCCCACCAAACTCTGAACCTGGCGTCGCAGGGAAACAGAAATCCCAACTGCGGCATCCTGCAATCAAAGCTATCCCCCACCACACTCCAAGTCTGGTGACGGAGGGAAACAGAAATCCCAACTGCGGCATCCTCCAATCAAATCCATCCCCCACCACAGTCCAAGTCTGGCGACGCAGAGAAACAGAAATCCCAACTGCGGCATCCTGCAATCAAAGCTATCCCCCACCACACTCCAAGTCTGGCGACGCAGAGAAACAGAAATCCCAACTGCGGCATCCTCCAATCAAATCCATCCCCCACCACACTCCAAGTCTGGCGACGCAGAGAAACAGAAATCCCAACTGCGGCAACCTGCAATCAAAGCTATCCCCACCAAACTCCAACTCTGGCGACGCAGGGAAACAGAAATCCCAACTGCGGCATCCTCCAATCAAATCCATCCCCCACCACACTCCAACCCTGGCGAAGCAAGGAAACAGAAATCCCAACTCCGGCATTCCGCAATCAAAGCTATCCCCCACCAAGGTCTGAACCTGGTGACGCATGTCAGCAGACAACCCAACAGCAGCATCCGGCCGTCACCAGTGTGAGCGGCCACAATCCAAGTCTGGCGACGCAGGGAAACAGAAATCCCAACTGCGGCATCCAGTAATCGAAGCAATCCCCCACCAAACTCTGAACCTGGCGACGCAGGGAAACAGAAATCCCAACTGCGGCATCCTCCAATCAAAGCTATCCCCCTCCACACTCCAACCCTGGCGACGCAGGGAAACAGAAATCCCAACTGCGGCATCCTCCAATCAAAGCTATCCCCCACCACACTCCAACCCTGGCGACGCAAGGAAACAGAAATCCCAACTCCGGCATTCCGCAATCAAAGCTATCCCCCACCAAACTCTGAACCTGGTGACGCAAGTCAGCAGACAACCCAACAGCAGCATCCGGCCGTCAGCAGTGTGAGCGACCACAATCCAAGTCTGGCGACGCAGGGAAACAGAAATCCCAACTGCGGCATCCTCCAATCAAAGCTATCCCCACCAAACTCCAACTCTGTCGACGCAGGGAAACACAAATCCCAACTACGGCTTCCTGCAATCAAATCTATTCCCCAACACACTCCAACCCTGGCGACGCAGGGAAACAGAAATCCCAACTGCTGCTTCCTGCAATCAAATCTATTCCCCAACACACTCCAACTCGGGCGACGCAGGGAAACAGAAATCCCAACTGTGGCATCCTCCAATCAAATCCATCCCCCACCACACTCCAAGTCTGGCGACGCAGAGAAACAGAAATCCCAACTGCGGCATCCTGCAATCAAAGCTATCCCCACCAAACTCCAAGTCTGGCGACGCAGGGAAACAGAAATCCCAACTGCGGCATCCTGCAATCAAAGCTATCCCCACCAAACTCCAAGTCTGGCGATGCAGGGAAACAGAAAATCCAACTGCGGTTTCCTGCAATCAAACCTATCCCCCACCACACTCCAAGTCTGGCGACGCAGGGAAACAGAAATCCCAACGGCAGCATCCTGAAATCAAATCCATCCCCCACCACACTCCAAGTCTGGCGACGCAGGGAAACAAAAATCCAAAGTGCGTCTTCCTGCAATCAAAGCTATCCCCACCAAACTCCAACTCTGGCGAAGCACGGAAACACAAATCCCAACGGCGGCTTCCTGCAATCAAACCTATCCCCAACCACACTCCAAATCCGGTGACGCAGGGAAACAGAAATCCCAACTGCGGCATCCTGCAATCAAAGCTATTCCCACCAAACTCCAAATCTGTCGACGCAGGGAAACAGAAATCCCAACTGCGGCATCCTGCAATCAAAGCTATCCCCACCAAACTCTGAACCTGACGACGCAGGGAAACAGAAATCCCAACTGCGGCATCCTGCAATCAAAGCTATCCCCACCAAACTCTGAACCTGGCGACGCAAGGAAACAGAAATCCCAACTGCGTCATCCTCCAATCAAATCAATCCCCCACCACACACCATGTCTGGTGACGGAGGGAAACAGAAATCCCAACTGCGGCATCCTCCAATCAAATCCATCCCCCACCACACTCCAACCCTGGCGAAGCAAGGAAACAGAAATCCCAACTGCGGCATCCTCCAATCACATCTATCCCCCACCAAACTCCAACTCTGGCGACGCAGGGAAACAGAAATCCCAACTGCGGCATCCTCCAATCACATCTATCCCCCACCAAACTCCAACTCTGGCAACGCAGGGAAACAGAAATCCCAACTGCGGCATCCTCCAATCACATCTATCCCCCACCAAACTCCAACTCTGGCGACGCAGAGAAACAGAAATCCCAACTGCGGCATCCTGCAATCAAATCCATCCCCCACCACACTCCAAGTCTGGCGACGCAGGGAAACAGAAATCCCAACTGCGGCATCCTGCAATCAAAGCTATCCCCCACCACACTCCAACTCTGGCGACGCAGTGAAACACAAATCCCAACTGCGGCGTCCTGCAATCAAAGCTATCCCCACCAAACTCCAACTCTGGCAACGCAGGGAAACAGAAATCCCAACTGCGGCATCCTGCAATCAAATCCATCCCCCACCACACTCCAAGTCTGGCGACGCAAGGAAACACAAATCCCAACTGCGGCATCCTGCAATCAAAGCTATCCCCCACCACACTCCATGTCTGGTTGCCGCGATTGAGAGACGGAGACCCAGCTCGATGCAAGTTAGGATCTACTTTATTGAACACAACAACCGATTTTATATTCCAAACAGACAAAGAGAGACACGTGTTTTAAGCTGATTGGCACAATGGTTAATCACCTAATACATATTACAAAAATTGAGCTCATGATTGGCTAACGTCTAAGGTCAGCTTGACTTTTTCTGCAGTTAATTTTCTGCTAGCTCACAGCATTCTTCTCCTTAACGACTTCTACTCCTGTTTCTATAGCACGTGCTTATCTCTAGTTACGAAACCAGCCCTCCTGGAAGAAATCGTCCTTAGCCCCAGGGGTGTAACAGTTTGCTTACAGCTTATGCAAATTACGAGGCGCCAAGTTGAGCACGTCCTTGCTGCTAGAAGGAGAGACCAGGCTGCCCCCGACATCTGGTGACGCAGGGAAACAGAAATCCCAACTGCGTCATCCTCCAATCAAATCAATCCCCCACCACACACCAAGTCTGGCGACGCAGGGAAACAGAAATCCCAACTGCGGCATCCTCCAATCACATCTATCCCCCACCAAACTCCAACTCTGACGACGCAGGGAAACAGAAATCCCAACTGCGGCATCCTGCAATCAAAGCTATCCCCACCAAACTCTGAACCTGGCGACGCAAGGAAACAGAAATCCCAACTGCGTCATCCTCCAATCAAATCAATCCCCCACCACACACCAAGTCTGGTGACGGAGGGAAACAAAAATCCCAACTGCGGCATCCTCCAATCAAATCCATCCCCCACCACACTCCAACCCTGGCGAAGCAAGGAAACAGAAATCCCAACTGCGGCATCCGCCAATCACATTTATCCCCCACCAAACTCCAACTCTGGCGACACAGGGAAACAGAAATCCCAACTGCGGCATCCTCCAATCACATCTATCCCCCACCACACTCCAACCCTGGCGAAGCAAGGAAACAGAAATCCCAACTCCGGCATTCCGCAATCAAAGCTATCCCCCACCAAGGTCTGAACCTGGTGACGCATGTCAGCAGACAACCCAACAGCAGCATCCGGCCGTCACCAGTGTGAGCGGCCACAATCCAAGTCTGGCGACGCAGGGAAACAGGAATCCCAACTGCGGCATCCAGTAATCGAAGCAATCCCCCACCAAACTCTGAACCTGGCGACGCAGGGAAACAGAAATCCCAACTGCGGCATCCTCCAATCAAAGCTATACCCCAACACACTCCAACCCTGGCGACGCAAGGAAACAGAAATCCCAACTCCGGCATTCCGCAATCAAAGCTATCCCCCACCAAACTCTGAACCTGGTGACGCAAGTCAGCAGACAACCCAACAGCAGCATCCGGCCGTCAGCAGTGTGAGCGACCACAAACCAAGTCTGGCGACGCAGGGAAACAGAAATCCCAACTGCGGCATCCTCCAATCACATCTATCCCCCACCAAACTCCAACTCTGGCGACGCAGAGAAACAGAAATCCCAACTGCGGCATCCTGCAATCAAATCCATCCCCCACCACACTCCAAGTCTGGCGACGCAGGGAAACAGAAATCCCAACTGCGGCATCCTGCAATCAAAGCTATCCCCCACCACACTCCAACTCTGGCGACGCAGTGAAACACAAATCCCAACTGCGGCGTCCTGCAATCAAAGCTATCCCCACCAAACTCCAACTCTGGCAACGCAGGGAAACAGAAATCCCAACTGCGGCATCCTGCAATCAAATCCATCCCCCACCACACTCCAAGTCTGGCGACGCAAGGAAACACAAATCCCAACTGCGGCATCCTGCAATCAAAGCTATCCCCCACCACACTCCATGTCTGGTTGCCGCGATTGAGAGACGGAGACCCAGCTCGATGCAAGTTAGGATCTACTTTATTGAACACAACAACCGATTTTATATTCCAAACAGACAAAGAGAGACACGTGTTTTAAGCTGATTGGCACAATGGTTAATCACCTAATACATATTACAAAAATTGAGCTCATGATTGGCTAACGTCTAAGGTCAGCTTGACTTTTTCTGCAGTTAATTTTCTGCTAGCTCACAGCATTCTTCTCCTTAACGACTTCTACTCCTGTTTCTATAGCACGTGCTTATCTCTAGTTACGAAACCAGCCCTCCTGGAAGAAATCGTCCTTAGCCCCAGGGGTGTAACAGTTTGCTTACAGCTTATGCAAATTACGAGGCGCCAAGTTGAGCACGTCCTTGCTGCTAGAAGGAGAGACCAGGCTGCCCCCGACATCTGGTGACGCAGGGAAACAGAAATCCCAACTGCGTCATCCTCCAATCAAATCAATCCCCCACCACACACCAAGTCTGGCGACGCAGGGAAACAGAAATCCCAACTGCGGCATCCTCCAATCACATCTATCCCCCACCAAACTCCAACTCTGACGACGCAGGGAAACAGAAATCCCAACTGCGGCATCCTGCAATCAAAGCTATCCCCACCAAACTCTGAACCTGGCGACGCAAGGAAACAGAAATCCCAACTGCGTCATCCTCCAATCAAATCAATCCCCCACCACACACCAAGTCTGGTGACGGAGGGAAACAAAAATCCCAACTGCGGCATCCTCCAATCAAATCCATCCCCCACCACACTCCAACCCTGGCGAAGCAAGGAAACAGAAATCCCAACTGCGGCATCCGCCAATCACATTTATCCCCCACCAAACTCCAACTCTGGCGACACAGGGAAACAGAAATCCCAACTGCGGCATCCTCCAATCACATCTATCCCCCACCACACTCCAACCCTGGCGAAGCAAGGAAACAGAAATCCCAACTCCGGCATTCCGCCATCAAAGCTATCCCCCACCAAGGTCTGAACCTGGTGACGCATGTCAGCAGACAACCCAACAGCAGCATCCGGCCGTCACCAGTGTGAGCGGCCACAATCCAAGTCTGGCGACGCAGGGAAACAGGAATCCCAACTGCGGCATCCAGTAATCGAAGCAATCCCCCACCAAACTCTGAACCTGGCGACGCAGGGAAACAGAAATCCCAACTGCGGCATCCTCCAATCAAAGCTATACCCCACCAAACTCCAACTCTGTCGACGCAGGGAAACAGAAATCCCAACTGCGGCATCCTCCAATCAAAGCTATCCCCACCAAACTCCAACTCTGGCGACGCAGGGAAAAAGAAATCCCAACTGCGGCATCCTGCAATCAAAGCTATCCCCACCACACTCCAACTCTGGCAACGCAGGGAAACACAAATCCCAACTGCGGCTTCCTGCAATCAAATCTATTCCCCAACACACTCCAACCCTGGCGACGCAGGGAAACAGAAATCCCAACTGCTGCTTCCTGCAATCAAATCTATTCCCCAACACACTCCAACTCGGGCGACGCAGGGAAACAGAAATCCCAACTGCGGCATCCTCCAATCAAATCCATCCCCCACCACACTCCAAGTCTGGCGACGCAGGGAAACAAAAATCCAAAGTGCGGCTTCCTGCAATCAAAGCTATCCCCACCAAACTCCAACTCTGGCGACGCAGGGTAACAGAAATCCCAACTGCGGCATCCTGCAATCAAAGCTATCCCCACCAAACTCCAAGTCTGGCGACGCAGGGAAACAGAAATCCCAACTGCGGCATCCTGAAATCAAATCCATCCCCCACCACACTCCAACTCTGGCGACGCAGGGAAACAGAAATCCCAACTGCGGCATCCTGCAATCAAAGCTATCCCCACCAAACTCCAACTCTGGCGACGCAGGGAAACAGAAATCCCAACTGCGGCATCCTGCAATCAAATCCATCCCCCAACACACTCCAACTCTGTCGACGCAGGGAAACAGAAATCCCAACTGCGGCATCCTCCAATCACATCTATCCCCCACCAAACTCCAACTCTGGCGACGCAGGGAAACAGAAATCCCAACTGCGGCTTCCTGCAATCAAAGCTATCCCCCACCACACTCCAACCCGGGCGAAGGAAGGAAACAGAAATCCCAACTCTGGCATTCCGCAATCAAAGCTATCCCCCACCAAGGTCTGAACCTGGTGACGCAAGTCAGCAAACAACCCAACAGCAGCATCCGGCCGTCACCAGTGTGAGCGGCCACAATCCAAGTCTGGCGACGCAGGGAAACACAAATCCCAACTGCGGCATCCTGCAATCAAAGCCATCCCCCACCACACTCCAACTCTGGCGACGCAGGGAAACAGAAATCCCAACTGCGGCATCCTCCAATCACATCTATCCCCCACCAAACTCCAACTCTGGCGACGCAGGGAAACAGAAATCCCAACGGCGGCTTCCTGCAATCAAAGCTATCCCCACCAAAATCCAACTCTGGCGACGCAGGGAAACAGAAAATCCAACTGCGGCTTCCTGCAATCAAACCTATCCCCCACCACACTCCAAGTCCAGTGACGCAGGGAAACAGAAATCCCAACTGCGGCTTCCTGCAATCAAAGCTATCCCCACCAAACTCCAACTCTGGCGACGCAGGGAAACAGAAATCCCAACTGCGGCATCCTGCAATCAAAGCTATCCCCACCAAACTCCAACTCTGGCGACGCAGGGAAACAGAAATCCCAACTGCGGCATCCTGCAATCAAATCCATCCCCCACCACACTCCAAGTCTGGTTGCCGCGATTGAGAGACGGAGACCCAGCTCGATGCAAGTTAGGATCTACTTTATTGAACACAACAACCGATTTTATATTCCAAACAGACAAAGAGAGACACGTGTTTTAAGCTGATTGGCACAATGGTTAATCACCTAATACATATTACAAAAATTGAGCTCATGATTGGCTAACGTCTAAGGTCAGCTTGACTTTTTCTGCAGTTAATTTTCTGCTAGCTCACAGCATTCTTCTCCTTAACGACTTCTACTCCTGTTTCTATAGCACGTGCTTATCTCTAGTTACGAAACCAGCCCTCCTGGAAGAAATCGTCCTTAGCCCCAGGGGTGTAACAGTTTGCTTACAGCTTATGCAAATTACGAGGCGCCAAGTTGAGCACGTCCTTGCTGCTAGAAGGAGAGACCAGGCTGCCCCCGACATCTCCCCCTTCTTGTTGCACAATAAGGACCCTTTTCACTGAACTGGCTATCAGGTTCTGCACACACTGCAAAAAACAGGGTAAACAAAGTAACAAAAGAATAAAAACGACTAAAGCATACACAATCATTTTTACAAGGCTTCTCAACCATCCTGATAGGCTTACTGTCTATCAAAGAACAATTCAGAAAATTAAAAACATATAAAGCTTTCTGAAGGCGTTCCTCGGGGGTAACGGTCCCTATTCCCCCTTTTTGTTGTTGCAATAAGCGTTTCAGAGACTGATGAGAGCGTTCAATTAAGGATTGGCCCGTGGGGGAATGAGGGATACCCGTAATGTGGTTGATCCCCCAAGAACTCAAAAACTTTTTAATTGCAGTTGAAATATATGCAGGGCCATTGTCAGTTTTAATTTGAGAAGGTATGCCTAAAGTGGCAAAAGCACGCAGCAGATGTCGTTGAACATCGCGCGCCTTTTCGCCAGTATGACAAGAGGCAAATAATGCCCCAGAAAAGGTATCAATAGAGGAGTGAATATATTTTAAGTGACCAAACTCCGAAAAATGAGTGACGTCGGTTTGCCAAAGTTGCAAACTTTGCAATCCTCTAGGATTAACTCCTCCTGCTATTGTAGGAAATGAGTGCCTTTGACAATCGGGACACACAGCAACTATACTGGTTGCCTGCTGAGTAGTAAGGCCAAATTGTCGCTTAAGCCCACCAGCATTTTGGTGAAAGAAAGCGTGGCTGAGTTTTGCTTGTGCTATGCGGTCTGGCAGTACCTGTACCGGTAATGTAAGCAGGTCAGCTTGCCGGTTCCCTTCCGCTATAAAGCCAGGTAAGGAAGTGTGAGATCTGACATGCATAATGAAATAGGAATGAATGCGAGAATCTAAAAGAAAAATAAGTTCCTGTAACAAAGCAAATAATGCAAAATGTGAGACATTTCGTAACACAGACGCCTCAGCTCGTTCAACAATCCCTGCAACATAAGCTGAAATCAGTGATGATATTAAGCGGTGTAGACCATTTTCTAAAGGCTCGGACGACGGCAGTCAGTTCCACGATTTGGGGGGAACCCGGCACTGTCTTTCTATCCGATTCCCATTGTTTGCGCTGGTCGTCCCACCAGAGGATAACAGATTTGTGGGACTTCCCAGATCCATCTGTAAAAACAGTAAGAGCTTGCAACGGCTGGTCACTCCTCTTTGGTCTAGGTACAAGCTGGAAATTAGCATTAAACAATTGATGAGAAGGTGGGTGAGAAGTGAGCTGGCCTGTATAACCAGCTATCGCTATACTGAAGGCTTCCGATTGTTGGTGAAGCCACTGCAAATAATCACTGACCATAGGCAAATAAATACAAGTGAAGTCCATTCCAGACAACATTAACAAGCGCCGCCTGGCACGGACAATCAAGGATGCAAACATTTCATGCTGTGTTGAGATGGTTTTCGTGGGTTGATTCGGTAAAAATACCCATTCAATGATAAGCAACGGGTCAGACTCCTGCAAGTCCCATTGAAATATCAAGGCATGAGGCTGTCGAGCAGGATTCAAAATGATTCAAAGGAAAGGTAACTCAGGGGCATATCGATGTGCCTGTCTTAAGGTAACAGCTGTAGCAACTTTTTGTAAGGAATCAACAGCTGCAGGGTTGAGAGCGCGAGGGGAACATAAGTCTGTGCTCCCCTTAAGCAGGTCGAATAAAGGACTTAAATCTGCATTGGAAATTCCTAGCAAAGGTCGGACCCAATTAATTGTTCCCAACAACTTCTGCACATCATGCAAAGTCCTCACATCTGCTTGAATTAGTAAAGGCTGTGGGACTATAGTTTGAGCCCGTATGCGCCAGCCTAGATATTTCCATGGTGGTATTTTCTGAACCTTTTCCGGCGCAACACAAAGACCTGCTGAATTAACAGCAGTTATGACAAGGGCTACAGCTTCCTCCATGACTTCGTGATGTTGTGCTGCCACTAGAATATCATCCATATAATGGTACAATAAAACGCAGGGCATCTTTGTTCTAACAGGGCTAAGGACCTTGGCTACATACCATTGGCATATTGTGGGACTGTTTTTCATTCCTTGTGGTAGCACAACCCACTGATATCTCTGCAATGGAGCTTGCATGTTGACGCTTGGAACTGAAAAAGCAAATTTAGGAGAATCTTCTGGATGCAAAGGGATATTAAAAAAGCAGTCCTTGAGGTCAATGACTGTCAGAGACCAGTCCCGGGGGATCATTGTGGGAGAAGGGAGCCCTGGTTGCAGGGCTCCCATGTCTTCCATAGCGTCATTAATTTTTCTGAGGTCATGGAGCAAGCGCCACTTGCCAGTTTGTTTTTTAATCACAAAAACAGGTGAATTCCAGGGGCTTACAGAGGGCACAACATGTCTTTTGGATAACTGTTCATCAACTAATTCTTCCAGGGCGCGAAGCTTTTCTAGCGGCAGGGGCCATTGATCCACCCAGACAGGGGTATTAGTTTTCCAGGTTAATCTCAGGGTGTCGCGCACCTCAATGGCCCCTCCTAAAAATGCGTTTGAATAGCCATTCCCCATTGTGACAGTGCATCACGTCCCCATAAGATCATAGGCACAGGTAGCACAAAGGGCTTAACAGAGGCTACATGCCCCTCCTAAAAATGCGTTTGGAGTCCCCTCCCCCATTGCGACTCCCATAGCGAATACTGTGTGGGGGTTAACAGCAACTGTGCGAGAGATTTGAGATCATGCGGAGTCATGACATAAGTATCTAAGACAGAAGATAACAAACTCGTGAAATATGGGGAAGAGAGGCCATGCTCGGTAACAGTACGGCGCAACTCCTTCACCACAGGGAAGGATAATGCCTCCCATTGAGCCTCCTCCCCTGATAGATAACAGGAGCGACTATTTTTTTCGCAAGTTGCAAGTCCCCCTCTTTCAGAGCTTGTCGTTTAATATTTGCCCATACGTCCTGGGGATCGGGAGGGTAGAGATCTGGCTCCTCCTCTGGGTCCACTGGTCCTGGATCAAAAGGATCATCCTCTGGGGGGTACTTGGCGGCACCCACCTCAAGAGGCTCCGAGGTCTTCTTATCGACCGGGGGACCTTTCCTGTCTTTAGTGTCTTTATTCTTAACGGTCTCCTGAGCCTTCAGAGTTTCAAAGATAGTCCTCCACCACGGGAGCATGCGCTGTGCTTCAGCATTCCCTGTTGTAGCCGCGTCCCACAGCTTAACCCCCACGTCATCCCAAAGCTCAGTCCTTAATATACTGGAAGCAGTTACAGTGGGGATTTTCACTTGTACCCACTTGAGCATAACCTTAAGATCTTGCCCAGAGAGATTCTTTTCATATTTTTCAAGAAGGGCTTTCATAAGTTCGTACACGTCCCTCTCTGGGGAAGACACCTGACTTCCCATGTCTCCCACAGCTCACCTCACAACTCCGGAGGGATTCTTAATGCCGGCTCCTGCTTCCTTTCAGCAGCTCATTCAAAGTTCTGTGGGACTCGCAGCATGCCACGCAGATAGGTGGTTCTTAATCCCGAATCACGTCGGGGTCACCAATTTGCCTCGATTGAGAGACGGAGACCCAGCTCGATGCAAGTTAGGATCTACTTTATTGAACACAACAACCGATTTTATATTCCAAACAGACAAAGAGAGACACGTGTTTTAAGCTGATTGGCACAATGGTTAATCACCTAATACATATTACAAAAATTGAGCTCATGATTGGCTAACGTCTAAGGTCAGCTTGACTTTTTCTGCAGTTAATTTTCTGCTAGCTCACAGCATTCTTCTCCTTAACGACTTCTACTCCTGTTTCTATAGCACGTGCTTATCTCTAGTTACGAAACCAGCCCTCCTGGAAGAAATCGTCCTTAGCCCCAGGGGTGTAACAGTTTGCTTACAGCTTATGCAAATTACGAGGCGCCAAGTTGAGCACGTCCTTGCTGCTAGAAGGAGAGACCAGGCTGCCCCTGACATCTGGTGACGGAGGGAAACAGAAATCCCAACTACGGCTTCCTGCAATCAAATCTATTCCCCAACACACTCCAACCCTGGCGACGCAGGGAAACAGAAATCCCAACTACGGCTTCCTGCAATCAAATCTATTCCCCAACACACTCCAACCCTGGCGACGCAGGGAAACAGAAATCCCAACTGCTGCTTCCTGCAATCAAATCTATTCCCCAACACACTCCAACTCGGGCGACGCAGGGAAACAGAAATCCCAACTGTGGCATCCTCCAATCAAATCCATCCCCCACCACACTCCAAGTCTGGCGACGCAGAGAAACAGAAATCCCAACTGCGGCATCCTGCAATCAAAGCTATCCCCACAAAACTCCAAGTCTGGCGACGCAGGGAAACAGAAATCCCAACTGCGGCATCCTGCAATCAAAGCTATCCCCACCAAACTCCAAGTCTGGCGATGCAGGGAAACAGAAAATCCAACTGCGGTTTCCTGCAATCAAACCTATCCCCCACCACACTCCAACTCGGGCGACGCAGGGAAACAGAAATCCCAACTGTGGCATCCTCCAATCAAATCCATCCCCCACCACACTCCAAGTCTGGCGACGCAGAGAAACAGAAATCCCAACTGCGGCATCCTGCAATCAAAGCTATCCCCACCAAACTCCAAGTCTGGCGACGCAGGGAAACAGAAATCCCAACTGCGGCATCCTGCAATCAAAGCTATCCCCACCAAACTCCAAGTCTGGCGATGCAGGGAAACAGAAAATCCAACTGCGGTTTCCTGCAATCAAACCTATCCCCCACCACACTCCAAGTCTGGCGACGCAGGGAAACAGAAATCCCAACGGCAGCATCCTGAAATCAAATCCATCCCCCACCACACTCCAAGTCTGGCGACGCAGGGAAACAAAAATCCAAAGTGCGTCTTCCTGCAATCAAAGCTATCCCCACCAAACTCCAACTCTGGCGAAGCACGGAAACACAAATCCCAACGGCGGCTTCCTGCAATCAAACCTATCCCCAACCACACTCCAAATCCGGTGACGCAGGGAAACAGAAATCCCAACTGCGGCATCCTGCAATCAAAGCTATTCCCACCAAACTCCAAATCTGTCGACGCAGGGAAACAGAAATCCCAACTGCGGCATCCTGCAATCAAAGCTATCCCCACCAAACTCTGAACCTGACGACGCAGGGAAACAGAAATCCCAACTGCGGCATCCTGCAATCAAAGCTATCCCCACCAAACTCTGAACCTGGCGACGCAAGGAAACAGAAATCCCAACTGCGTCATCCTCCAATCAAATCAATCCCCCACCACACACCATGTCTGGTGACGGAGGGAAACAGAAATCCCAACTGCGGCATCCTCCAATCAAATCCATCCCCCACCACACTCCAACCCTGGCGAAGCAAGGAAACAGAAATCCCAACTGCGGCATCCTCCAATCACATCTATCCCCCACCAAACTCCAACTCTGGCGACGCAGGGAAACAGAAATCCCAACTGCGGCATCCTCCAATCACATCTATCCCCCACCAAACTCCAACTCTGGCAACGCAGGGAAACAGAAATCCCAACTGCGGCATCCTCCAATCACATCTATCCCCCACCAAACTCCAACTCTGGCGACGCAGAGAAACAGAAATCCCAACTGCGGCATCCTGCAATCAAATCCATCCCCCACCACACTCCAAGTCTGGCGACGCAGGGAAACAGAAATCCCAACTGCGGCATCCTGCAATCAAAGCTATCCCCCACCACACTCCAACTCTGGCGACGCAGTGAAACACAAATCCCAACTGCGGCGTCCTGCAATCAAAGCTATCCCCACCAAACTCCAACTCTGGCAACGCAGGGAAACAGAAATCCCAACTGCGGCATCCTGCAATCAAATCCATCCCCCACCACACTCCAAGTCTGGCGACGCAAGGAAACACAAATCCCAACTGCGGCATCCTGCAATCAAAGCTATCCCCCACCACACTCCATGTCTGGTTGCCGCGATTGAGAGACGGAGACCCAGCTCGATGCAAGTTAGGATCTACTTTATTGAACACAACAACCGATTTTATATTCCAAACAGACAAAGAGAGACACGTGTTTTAAGCTGATTGGCACAATGGTTAATCACCTAATACATATTACAAAAATTGAGCTCATGATTGGCTAACGTCTAAGGTCAGCTTGACTTTTTCTGCAGTTAATTTTCTGCTAGCTCACAGCATTCTTCTCCTTAACGACTTCTACTCCTGTTTCTATAGCACGTGCTTATCTCTAGTTACGAAACCAGCCCTCCTGGAAGAAATCGTCCTTAGCCCCAGGGGTGTAACAGTTTGCTTACAGCTTATGCAAATTACGAGGCGCCAAGTTGAGCACGTCCTTGCTGCTAGAAGGAGAGACCAGGCTGCCCCCGACATCTGGTGACGCAGGGAAACAGAAATCCCAACTGCGTCATCCTCCAATCAAATCAATCCCCCACCACACACCAAGTCTGGCGACGCAGGGAAACAGAAATCCCAACTGCGGCATCCTCCAATCACATCTATCCCCCACCAAACTCCAACTCTGACGACGCAGGGAAACAGAAATCCCAACTGCGGCATCCTGCAATCAAAGCTATCCCCACCAAACTCTGAACCTGGCGACGCAAGGAAACAGAAATCCCAACTGCGTCATCCTCCAATCAAATCAATCCCCCACCACACACCAAGTCTGGTGACGGAGGGAAACAAAAATCCCAACTGCGGCATCCTCCAATCAAATCCATCCCCCACCACACTCCAACCCTGGCGAAGCAAGGAAACAGAAATCCCAACTGCGGCATCCGCCAATCACATTTATCCCCCACCAAACTCCAACTCTGGCGACACAGGGAAACAGAAATCCCAACTGCGGCATCCTCCAATCACATCTATCCCCCACCACACTCCAACCCTGGCGAAGCAAGGAAACAGAAATCCCAACTCCGGCATTCCGCAATCAAAGCTATCCCCCACCAAGGTCTGAACCTGGTGACGCATGTCAGCAGACAACCCAACAGCAGCATCCGGCCGTCACCAGTGTGAGCGGCCACAATCCAAGTCTGGCGACGCAGGGAAACAGGAATCCCAACTGCGGCATCCAGTAATCGAAGCAATCCCCCACCAAACTCTGAACCTGGCGACGCAGGGAAACAGAAATCCCAACTGCGGCATCCTCCAATCAAAGCTATACCCCAACACACTCCAACCCTGGCGACGCAAGGAAACAGAAATCCCAACTCCGGCATTCCGCAATCAAAGCTATCCCCCACCAAACTCTGAACCTGGTGACGCAAGTCAGCAGACAACCCAACAGCAGCATCCGGCCGTCAGCAGTGTGAGCGACCACAAACCAAGTCTGGCGACGCAGGGAAACAGAAATCCCAACTGCGGCATCCTGCAATCAAAGCTATCCCCACCAAACTCCAACTCTGTCGACGCAGGGAAACAGAAATCCCAACTGCGGCATCCTCCAATCAAAGCTATCCCCACCAAACTCCAACTCTGGCGACGCAGGGAAAAAGAAATCCCAACTGCGGCATCCTGCAATCAAAGCTATCCCCACCACACTCCAACTCTGGCAACGCAGGGAAACACAAATCCCAACTGCGGCTTCCTGCAATCAAATCTATTCCCCAACACACTCCAACCCTGGCGACGCAGGGAAACAGAAATCCCAACTGCTGCTTCCTGCAATCAAATCTATTCCCCAACACACTCCAACTCGGGCGACGCAGGGAAACAGAAATCCCAACTGCGGCATCCTCCAATCAAATCCATCCCCCACCACACTCCAAGTCTGGCGACGCAGGGAAACAAAAATCCAAAGTGCGGCTTCCTGCAATCAAAGCTATCCCCACCAAACTCCAACTCTGGCGACGCAGGGTAACAGAAATCCCAACTGCGGCATCCTGCAATCAAAGCTATCCCCACCAAACTCCAAGTCTGGCGACGCAGGGAAACAGAAATCCCAACTGCGGCATCCTGAAATCAAATCCATCCCCCACCACACTCCAACTCTGGCGACGCAGGGAAACAGAAATCCCAACGGCGGCTTCCTGCAATCAAAGCTATCCCCACCACACTCCAAGTCTGGCGACGCAGGGGAACAGATATCCCAATGGCAGCATCCTGAAATCAAATCCATCCCCCACCACACTCCAAGTCTGGCGACGCAGGGAAACAGAAATCCCAACTGCGGCATCCTGCAATCAAAGCTATCCCCACCAAACTCTGAACCTGTCGACGCAGGGAAACAGAAATCCCAACTGCGGCATCCTGCAATCAAAGCTATCCCCACCAAACTCTGAACCTGGCGACGCAGGGAAACAGAAATCCCAACTGCGGCATCCTGCAATCAAAGCTATCCCCCACCACACTCCACGTCTGGCGACGGAGGGAAACAGAAATCCCAACTGCGGCATCCTCCAATCAAATCCATCCCCCACCACACTCCAAGTCTGGCGACGCAGAGAAACAGAAATCCCAACTGCGGCATCCTGCAATCAAAGCTACCACCCACCACACTCCAAGTCCAGTGACGCAGGGAAACAGAAATCCCAACTGCGGCTTCCTGCAATCAAAGCTATTCCCACCAAACTCCAAGTCTGGCGACGCAGGGAAACAGAAATCCCAACTGCGGCATCCTGCAATCAAAGCTATCCCCACCAAACTCCAACTCTGGCGACGCAGGGAAACAGAAATCCCAACTGCGGCATCCTGCAATCAAATCCATCCCCCAACACACTCCAACTCTGTCCACGCAGGGAAACAGAAATCCCAACTGCGGCATCCTCCAATCACATCTATCCCCCACCAAACTCCAACTCTGGCGACGCAGGGAAACAGAAATCCCAACTGCGGCTTCCTGCAATCAAAGCTATCCCCCACCACACTCCAACCCGGGCGAAGGAAGGAAACAGAAATCCCAACTCTGGCATTCCGCAATCAAAGCTATCCCCCACCAAGGTCTGAACCTGGTGACGAAAGTCAGCAAACAACCCAACAGCAGCATCCGGCCGTCACCAGTGTGAGCGGCCACAATCCAAGTCTGGCGACGCAGGGAAACACAAATCCCAACTGCGGCATCCTGCAATCAAAGCCATCCCCCACCACACTCCAACTCTGGCGACGCAGGGAAACAGAAATCCCAACTGCGGCATCCTCCAATCACATCTATCCCCCACCAAACTCCAACTCTGGCGACGCAGGGAAACAGAAATCCCAACGGCGGCTTCCTGCAATCAAAGCTATCCCCACCAAAATCCAACTCTGGCGACGCAGGGAAACAGAAAATCCAACTGCGGCTTCCTGCAATCAAACCTATCCCCCACCACACTCCAAGTCCAGTGACGCAGGGAAACAGAAATCCCAACTGCGGCTTCCTGCAATCAAAGCTATCCCCACCAAACTCCAACTCTGGCGACGCAGGGAAACAGAAATCCCAACTGCGGCATCCTGCAATCAAAGCTATCCCCACCAAACTCCAACTCTGGCGACGCAGGGAAACAGAAATCCCAACTGCGGCATCCTGCAATCAAATCCATCCCCCACCACACTCCAAGTCTGGTTGCCGCGATTGAGAGACGGAGACCCAGCTCGATGCAAGTTAGGATCTACTTTATTGAACACAACAACCGATTTTATATTCCAAACAGACAAAGAGAGACACGTGTTTTAAGCTGATTGGCACAATGGTTAATCACCTAATACATATTACAAAAATTGAGCTCATGATTGGCTAACGTCTAAGGTCAGCTTGACTTTTTCTGCAGTTAATTTTCTGCTAGCTCACAGCATTCTTCTCCTTAACGACTTCTACTCCTGTTTCTATAGCACGTGCTTATCTCTAGTTACGAAACCAGCCCTCCTGGAAGAAATCGTCCTTAGCCCCAGGGGTGTAACAGTTTGCTTACAGCTTATGCAAATTACGAGGCGCCAAGTTGAGCACGTCCTTGCTGCTAGAAGGAGAGACCAGGCTGCCCCCGACATCTCCCCCTTCTTGTTGCACAATAAGGACCCTTTTCACTGAACTGGCTATCAGGTTCTGCACACACTGCAAAAAACAGGGTAAACAAAGTAACAAAAGAATAAAAACGACTAAAGCATACACAATCATTTTTACAAGGCTTCTCAACCATCCTGATAGGCTTACTGTCTATCAAAGAACAATTCAGAAAATTAAAAACATATAAAGCTTTCTGAAGGCGTTCCTCGGGGGTAACGGTCCCTATTCCCCCTTTTTGTTGTTGCAATAAGCGTTTCAGAGACTGATGAGAGCGTTCAATTAAGGATTGGCCCGTGGGGGAATGAGGGATACCCGTAATGTGGTTGATCCCCCAAGAACTCAAAAACTTTTTAATTGCAGTTGAAATATATGCAGGGCCATTGTCAGTTTTAATTTGAGAAGGTATGCCTAAAGTGGCAAAAGCACGCAGCAGATGTCGTTGAACATCGCGCGCCTTTTCGCCAGTATGACAAGAGGCAAATAATGCCCCAGAAAAGGTATCAATAGAGGAGTGAATATATTTTAAGTGACCAAACTCCGAAAAATGAGTGACGTCGGTTTGCCAAAGTTGCAAACTTTGCAATCCTCTAGGATTAACTCCTCCTGCTATTGTAGGAAATGAGTGCCTTTGACAATCGGGACACACAGCAACTATACTGGTTGCCTGCTGAGTAGTAAGGCCAAATTGTCGCTTAAGCCCACCAGCATTTTGGTGAAAGAAAGCGTGGCTGAGTTTTGCTTGTGCTATGCGGTCTGGCAGTACCTGTACCGGTAATGTAAGCAGGTCAGCTTGCCGGTTCCCTTCCGCTATAAAGCCAGGTAAGGAAGTGTGAGATCTGACATGCATAATGAAATAGGAATGAATGCGAGAATCTAAAAGAAAAATAAGTTCCTGTAACAAAGCAAATAATGCAAAATGTGAGACATTTCGTAACACAGACGCCTCAGCTCGTTCAACAATCCCTGCAACATAAGCTGAAATCAGTGATGATATTAAGCGGTGTAGACCATTTTCTAAAGGCTCGGACGACGGCAGTCAGTTCCACGATTTGGGGGGAACCCGGCACTGTCTTTATATCCGATTCCCATTGTTTGCGCTGGTCGTCCCACCAGAGGATAACAGATTTGTGGGACTTCCCAGATCCATCTGTAAAAACAGTAAGAGCTTGCAACGGCTGGTCACTCCTCTTTGGTCTAGGTACAAGCTGGAAATTAGCATTAAACAATTGATGAGAAGGTGGGTGAGAAGTGAGCTGGCCTGTATAACCAGCTATCGCTATACTGAAGGCTTCCGATTGTTGGTGAAGCCACTGCAAATAATCACTGACCATAGGCAAATAAATACAAGTGAAGTCCATTCCAGACAACATTAACAAGCGCCGCCTGGCACGGACAATCAAGGATGCAAACATTTCATGCTGTGTTGAGATGGTTTTCGTGGGTTGATTCGGTAAAAATACCCATTCAATGATAAGCAACGGGTCAGACTCCTGCAAGTCCCATTGAAATATCAAGGCATGAGGCTGTCGAGCAGGATTCAAAATGATTCAAAGGAAAGGTAACTCAGGGGCATCTCGATGTGCCTGTCTTAAGGTAATAGCTGTAGCAACTTTTTGTAAGGAATCAACAGCTGCAGGGTTGAGAGCGCGAGGGGAACATAAGTCTGTGCTCCCCTTAAGCAGGTCGAATAAAGGACTTAAATCTGCATTGGAAATTCCTAGCAAAGGTCGGACCCAATTAATTGTTCCCAACAACTTCTGCACATCATGCAAAGTCCTCACATCTGCTTGAATTAGTAAAGGCTGTGGGACTATAGTTTGAGCCCGTATGCGCCAGCCTAGATATTTCCATGGTGGTATTTTCTGAACCTTTTCCGGCGCAACACAAAGACCTGCTGAATTAACAGCAGTTATGACAAGGGCTACAGCTTCCTCCATGACTTCGTGATGTTGTGCTGCCACTAGAATATCATCCATATAATGGTACAATAAAACGCAGGGCATCTTTGTTCTAACAGGGCTAAGGACCTTGGCTACATACCATTGGCATATTGTGGGACTGTTTTTCATTCCTTGTGGTAGCACAACCCACTGATATCTCTGCAATGGAGCTTGCATGTTGACGCTTGGAACTGAAAAAGCAAATTTAGGAGAATCTTCTGGATGCAAAGGGATATTAAAAAAGCAGTCCTTGAGGTCAATGACTGTCAGAGACCAGTCCCGGGGGATCATTGTGGGAGAAGGGAGCCCTGGTTGCAGGGCTCCCATGTCTTCCATAGCGTCATTAATTTTTCTGAGGTCATGGAGCAAGCGCCACTTGCCAGTTTGTTTTTTAATCACAAAAACAGGTGAATTCCAGGGGCTTACAGAGGGCACAACATGTCTTTTGGATAACTGTTCATCAACTAATTCTTCCAGGGCGCGAAGCTTTTCTAGCGGCAGGGGCCATTGATCCACCCAGACAGGGGTATTAGTTTTCCAGGTTAATCTCAGGGTGTCGCGCACCTCAATGGCCCCTCCTAAAAATGCGTTTGAATAGCCATTCCCCATTGTGACAGTGCATCACGTCCCCATAAGATCATAGGCACAGGTAGCACAAAGGGCTTAACAGAGGCTACATGCCCCTCCTAAAAATGCGTTTGGAGTCCCCTCCCCCATTGCGACTCCCATAGCGAATACTGTGTGGGGGTTAACAGCAACTGTGCGAGAGATTTGAGATCATGCGGAGTCATGACATAAGTATCTAAGACAGAAGATAACAAACTCGTGAAATATGGGGAAGAGAGGCCATGCTCGGTAACAGTACGGCGCAACTCCTTCACCACAGGGAAGGATAATGCCTCCCATTGAGCCTCCTCCCCTGATAGATAACAGGAGCGACTATTTTTTTCGCAAGTTGCAAGTCCCCCTCTTTCAGAGCTTGTCGTTTAATATTTGCCCATACGTCCTGGGGATCGGGAGGGTAGAGATCTGGCTCCTCCTCTGGGTCCACTGGTCCTGGATCAAAAGGATCATCCTCTGGGGGGTACTTGGCGGCACCCACCTCAAGAGGCTCCGAGGTCTTCTTATCGACCGGGGGACCTTTCCTGTCTTTAGTGTCTTTATTCTTAACGGTCTCCTGAGCCTTCAGAGTTTCAAAGATAGTCCTCCACCACGGGAGCATGCGCTGTGCTTCAGCATTCCCTGTTGTAGCCGCGTCCCACAGCTTAACCCCCACGTCATCCCAAAGCTCAGTCCTTAATATACTGGAAGCAGTTACAGTGGGGATTTTCACTTGTACCCACTTGAGCATAACCTTAAGATCTTGCCCAGAGAGATTCTTTTCATATTTTTCAAGAAGGGCTTTCATAAGTTCGTACACGTCCCTCTCTGGGGAAGACACCTGACTTCCCATGTCTCCCACAGCTCACCTCACAACTCCGGAGGGATTCTTAATGCCGGCTCCTGCTTCCTTTCAGCAGCTCATTCAAAGTTCTGTGGGACTCGCAGCATGCCACGCAGATAGGTGGTTCTTAATCCCGAATCACGTCGGGGTCACCAATTTGCCTCGATTGAGAGACGGAGACCCAGCTCGATGCAAGTTAGGATCTACTTTATTGAACACAACAACCGATTTTATATTCCAAACAGACAAAGAGAGACACGTGTTTTAAGCTGATTGGCACAATGGTTAATCACCTAATACATATTACAAAAATTGAGCTCATGATTGGCTAACGTCTAAGGTCAGCTTGACTTTTTCTGCAGTTAATTTTCTGCTAGCTCACAGCATTCTTCTCCTTAACGACTTCTACTCCTGTTTCTATAGCACGTGCTTATCTCTAGTTACGAAACCAGCCCTCCTGGAAGAAATCGTCCTTAGCCCCAGGGGTGTAACAGTTTGCTTACAGCTTATGCAAATTACGAGGCGCCAAGTTGAGCACGTCCTTGCTGCTAGAAGGAGAGACCAGGCTGCCCCTGACATCTGGTGACGGAGGGAAACAGAAATCCCAACTGCGGCATCCTGCAATCAAAGCTATCCCCACCAAACTCCAACTCTGGCGATGCAGGGAAACAGAAAATCCAACTGCGGTTTCCTGCAATCAAACCTATCCCCCACCACACTCCAAGTCCAGTGAAGCAGGGAAACAGAAATCCCAACTGCGGCATCCTGCAATCAAAGCTATCCCCACCAAACTCCAAGTCTAGCGACGCAGGGAAACAGAAATCCCAACTGCGGCATCCTGTAATCAAAGCTATCCCCACCAAACTCCTAGTCTGGCGATGCAGGGAAGCAGAAAATCCAACTGCGGTTTCCTGCAATCAAACCTATCCCCCACCACACTCCAAGTCCAGTGACGCAAGGAAACAGAAATCCCAACTGCGGCTTCCTGCAATCAAAGCTATCCCCCACCAAACTCTGAACCTGGCGACGCAGGGAAACAGAAATCCCAACTGCGTCATCCTCCAATCAAATCAATCCCCCACCACACACCAAGTCTGGTGACGGAGGGAAACAGAAATCCCAACTGCGGCATCCTCCAATCAAATCCATCCCCCACCACACTCCAACCCTGGCGAAGCAAGGAAACAGGAATCCCAACTGCGGCATCCTCCAATCACATCTATCCCCCACAAAACTCCAACCCTGGCGACGCAGGGAAACAGAAATCCCAACTGCGGCATCCTCCAATCACATCTATCCCCCACCAAACTCCAACTCTGGCGACGCAGGGAAACAGAAATCCCAACTGCGGCTTCCTGCAATCAAAGCTATCCCCCACCACACTCCAACCCGGGCGAAGGAAGGAAACAGAAATCCCAACTCCGGCATTCCGCAATCAAAGCTATCCCCCACCAAGGTCTGAACCTGGTGACGCAAGTCAGCAAACAACCCAACAGCAGCATCCGGCCGTCACCAGTGTGAGCGGCCACAATCCAAGTCTGGCGACGCAGGGAAACACAAATCCCAACTGCGGCATCCTGCAATCAAAGCCATCCCCCACCACACTCCAACTCTGGCGACGCAGGGAAACAGAAATCCCAACTGCGGCATCCTCCAATCACATCTATCCCCCACCAAACTCCAACTCTGGCGACGCAGGGAAACAGAAATCCCAACGGCGGCTTCCTGCAATCAAAGCTATCCCCACCAAAATCCAACTCTGGCAACGCAGGGAAACAGAAAATCCAACTGCGGCATCCTGCAATCAAACCTATCCCCCACCACACTCCAAGTCCAGTGACGCAGGGAAACAGAAATCCCAACTGCGGCTTCCTGCAATCAAAGCTATCCCCACCAAACTCCAACTCTGGCGACGCAGGGAAACAGAAATCCCAACTGCGGCATCCTGCAATCAAATCCATCCCCCACCACACTCCAAGTCTGGTTGCCGCGATTGAGAGACGGAGACCCAGCTCGATGCAAGTTAGGATCTACTTTATTGAACACAACAACCGATTTTATATTCCAAACAGACAAAGAGAGACACGTGTTTTAAGCTGATTGGCACAATGGTTAATCACCTAATACATATTACAAAAATTGAGCTCATGATTGGCTAACGTCTAAGGTCAGCTTGACTTTTTCTGCAGTTAATTTTCTGCTAGCTCACAGCATTCTTCTCCTTAACGACTTCTACTCCTGTTTCTATAGCACGTGCTTATCTCTAGTTACGAAACCAGCCCTCCTGGAAGAAATCGTCCTTAGCCCCAGGGGTGTAACAGTTTGCTTACAGCTTATGC
Organism: Tyto alba; assembly: GCF_018691265.1. Lineage (NCBI taxonomy): Eukaryota > Metazoa > Chordata > Aves > Strigiformes > Tytonidae > Tyto > Tyto alba. The sequence continues at coordinate 1,927,750 of NW_024881318.1, forward strand.
AAATTACGAGGCGCCAAGTTGAGCACGTCCTTGCTGCTAGAAGGAGAGACCAGGCTGCCCCCGACATCTCCCCCTTCTTGTTGCACAATAAGGACCCTTTTCACTGAACTGGCTATCAGGTTCTGCACACACTGCAAAAAACAGGGTAAACAAAGTAACAAAAGAATAAAAACGACTAAAGCATACACAATCATTTTTACAAGGCTTCTCAACCATCCTGATAGGCTTACTGTCTATCAAAGAACAATTCAGAAAATTAAAAACATATAAAGCTTTCTGAAGGCGTTCCTCGGGGGTAACGGTCCCTATTCCCCCTTTTTGTTGTTGCAATAAGCGTTTCAGAGACTGATGAGAGCGTTCAATTAAGGATTGGCCCGTGGGGGAATGAGGGATACCCGTAATGTGGTTGATCCCCCAAGAACTCAAAAACTTTTTAATTGCAGTTGAAATATATGCAGGGCCATTGTCAGTTTTAATTTGAGAAGGTATGCCTAAAGTGGCAAAAGCACGCAGCAGATGTCGTTGAACATCGCGCGCCTTTTCGCCAGTATGACAAGAGGCAAATAATGCCCCAGAAAAGGTATCAATAGAGGAGTGAATATATTTTAAGTGACCAAACTCCGAAAAATGAGTGACGTCGGTTTGCCAAAGTTGCAAACTTTGCAATCCTCTAGGATTAACTCCTCCTGCTATTGTAGGAAATGAGTGCCTTTGACAATCGGGACACACAGCAACTATACTGGTTGCCTGCTGAGTAGTAAGGCCAAATTGTCGCTTAAGCCCACCAGCATTTTGGTGAAAGAAAGCGTGGCTGAGTTTTGCTTGTGCTATGCGGTCTGGCAGTACCTGTACCGGTAATGTAAGCAGGTCAGCTTGCCGGTTCCCTTCCGCTATAAAGCCAGGTAAGGAAGTGTGAGATCTGACATGCATAATGAAATAGGAATGAATGCGAGAATCTAAAAGAAAAATAAGTTCCTGTAACAAAGCAAATAATGCAAAATGTGAGACATTTCGTAACACAGACGCCTCAGCTCGTTCAACAATCCCTGCAACATAAGCTGAAATCAGTGATGATATTAAGCGGTGTAGACCATTTTCTAAAGGCTCGGACGACGGCAGTCAGTTCCACGATTTGGGGGGAACCCGGCACTGTCTTTATATCCGATTCCCATTGTTTGCGCTGGTCGTCCCACCAGAGGATAACAGATTTGTGGGACTTCCCAGATCCATCTGTAAAAACAGTAAGAGCTTGCAACGGCTGGTCACTCCTCTTTGGTCTAGGTACAAGCTGGAAATTAGCATTAAACAATTGATGAGAAGGTGGGTGAGAAGTGAGCTGGCCTGTATAACCAGCTATCGCTATACTGAAGGCTTCCGATTGTTGGTGAAGCCACTGCAAATAATCACTGACCATAGGCAAATAAATACAAGTGAAGTCCATTCCAGACAACATTAACAAGCGCCGCCTGGCACGGACAATCAAGGATGCAAACATTTCATGCTGTGTTGAGATGGTTTTCGTGGGTTGATTCGGTAAAAATACCCATTCAATGATAAGCAACGGGTCAGACTCCTGCAAGTCCCATTGAAATATCAAGGCATGAGGCTGTCGAGCAGGATTCAAAATGATTCAAAGGAAAGGTAACTCAGGGGCATCTCGATGTGCCTGTCTTAAGGTAATAGCTGTAGCAACTTTTTGTAAGGAATCAACAGCTGCAGGGTTGAGAGCGCGAGGGGAACATAAGTCTGTGCTCCCCTTAAGCAGGTCGAATAAAGGACTTAAATCTGCATTGGAAATTCCTAGCAAAGGTCGGACCCAATTAATTGTTCCCAACAACTTCTGCACATCATGCAAAGTCCTCACATCTGCTTGAATTAGTAAAGGCTGTGGGACTATAGTTTGAGCCCGTATGCGCCAGCCTAGATATTTCCATGGTGGTATTTTCTGAACCTTTTCCGGCGCAACACAAAGACCTGCTGAATTAACAGCAGTTATGACAAGGGCTACAGCTTCCTCCATGACTTCGTGATGTTGTGCTGCCACTAGAATATCATCCATATAATGGTACAATAAAACGCAGGGCATCTTTGTTCTAACAGGGCTAAGGACCTTGGCTACATACCATTGGCATATTGTGGGACTGTTTTTCATTCCTTGTGGTAGCACAACCCACTGATATCTCTGCAATGGAGCTTGCATGTTGACGCTTGGAACTGAAAAAGCAAATTTAGGAGAATCTTCTGGATGCAAAGGGATATTAAAAAAGCAGTCCTTGAGGTCAATGACTGTCAGAGACCAGTCCCGGGGGATCATTGTGGGAGAAGGGAGCCCTGGTTGCAGGGCTCCCATGTCTTCCATAGCGTCATTAATTTTTCTGAGGTCATGGAGCAAGCGCCACTTGCCAGTTTGTTTTTTAATCACAAAAACAGGTGAATTCCAGGGGCTTACAGAGGGCACAACATGTCTTTTGGATAACTGTTCATCAACTAATTCTTCCAGGGCGCGAAGCTTTTCTAGCGGCAGGGGCCATTGATCCACCCAGACAGGGGTATTAGTTTTCCAGGTTAATCTCAGGGTGTCGCGCACCTCAATGGCCCCTCCTAAAAATGCGTTTGAATAGCCATTCCCCATTGTGACAGTGCATCACGTCCCCATAAGATCATAGGCACAGGTAGCACAAAGGGCTTAACAGAGGCTACATGCCCCTCCTAAAAATGCGTTTGGAGTCCCCTCCCCCATTGCGACTCCCATAGCGAATACTGTGTGGGGGTTAACAGCAACTGTGCGAGAGATTTGAGATCATGCGGAGTCATGACATAAGTATCTAAGACAGAAGATAACAAACTCGTGAAATATGGGGAAGAGAGGCCATGCTCGGTAACAGTACGGCGCAACTCCTTCACCACAGGGAAGGATAATGCCTCCCATTGAGCCTCCCTCCCCTGATAGATAACAGGAGCGACTATTTTTTTCGCAAGTTGCAAGTCCCCCTCTTTCAGAGCTTGTCGTTTAATATTTGCCCATACGTCCTGGGGATCGGGAGGGTAGAGATCTGGCTCCTCCTCTGGGTCCACTGGTCCTGGATCAAAAGGATCATCCTCTGGGGGGTACTTGGCGGCACCCACCTCAAGAGGCTCCGAGGTCTTCTTATCGACCGGGGGACCTTTCCTGTCTTTAGTGTCTTTATTCTTAACGGTCTCCTGAGCCTTCAGAGTTTCAAAGATAGTCCTCCACCACGGGAGCATGCGCTGTGCTTCAGCATTCCCTGTTGTAGCCGCGTCCCACAGCTTAACCCCCACGTCATCCCAAAGCTCAGTCCGTTAATATACTGGAAGCAGTTACAGTGGGGATTTTCACTTGTACCCACTTGAGCATAACCTTAAGATCTTGCCCAGAGAGATTCTTTTCATATTTTTCAAGAAGGGCTTTCATAAGTTCGTACACGTCCCTCTCTGGGGAAGACACCTGACTTCCCATGTCTCCCACAGCTCACCTCACAACTCCGGAGGGATTCTTAATGCCGGCTCCTGCTTCCTTTCAGCAGCTCATTCAAAGTTCTGTGGGACTCGCAGCATGCCACGCAGATAGGTGGTTCTTAATCCCGAATCACGTCGGGGTCACCAATTTGCCTCGATTGAGAGACGGAGACCCAGCTCGATGCAAGTTAGGATCTACTTTATTGAACACAACAACCGATTTTATATTCCAAACAGACAAAGAGAGACACGTGTTTTAAGCTGATTGGCACAATGGTTAATCACCTAATACATATTACAAAAATTGAGCTCATGATTGGCTAACGTCTAAGGTCAGCTTGACTTTTTCTGCAGTTAATTTTCTGCTAGCTCACAGCATTCTTCTCCTTAACGACTTCTACTCCTGTTTCTATAGCACGTGCTTATCTCTAGTTACGAAACCAGCCCTCCTGGAAGAAATCGTCCTTAGCCCCAGGGGTGTAACAGTTTGCTTACAGCTTATGCAAATTACGAGGCGCCAAGTTGAGCACGTCCTTGCTGCTAGAAGGAGAGACCAGGCTGCCCCTGACATCTGGTGACGGAGGGAAACAGAAATCCCAACTGCGGCATCCTGCAATCAAAGCTATCCCCACCAAACTCCAACTCTGGCGATGCAGGGAAACAGAAAATCCAACTGCGGTTTCCTGCAATCAAACCTATCCCCCACCACACTCCAAGTCCAGTGAAGCAGGGAAACAGAAATCCCAACTGCGGCATCCTGCAATCAAAGCTATCCCCACCAAACTCCAAGTCTAGCGACGCAGGGAAACAGAAATCCCAACTGCGGCATCCTGTAATCAAAGCTATCCCCACCAAACTCCTAGTCTGGCGATGCAGGGAAGCAGAAAATCCAACTGCGGTTTCCTGCAATCAAACCTATCCCCCACCACACTCCAAGTCCAGTGACGCAGGGAAACAGAAATCCCAACTGCGGCTTCCTGCAATCAAAGCTATCCCCCACCAAACTCTGAACCTGGCGACGCAGGGAAACAGAAATCCCAACTGCGTCATCCTCCAATCAAATCAATCCCCCACCACACACCAAGTCTGGTGACGGAGGGAAACAGAAATCCCAACTGCGGCATCCTCCAATCAAATCCATCCCCCACCACACTCCAACTCTGGCGACACAGGGAAACAGAAATCCCAACTGCGGCATCCTCCAATCAAATCCATCCCCCACCACACTCCAACCCTGGCGAAGCAAGGAAACAGGAATCCCAACTGCGGCATCCTCCAATCACATCTATCCCCCACAAAACTCCAACCCTGGCGACGCAGGGAAACAGAAATCCCAACTGCGGCATCCTCCAATCACATCTATCCCCCACCAAACTCCAACTCTGGCGACGCAGGGAAACAGAAATCCCAACTGCGGCTTCCTGCAATCAAAGCTATCCCCCACCACACTCCAACCCGGGCGAAGGAAGGAAACAGAAATCCCAACTCCGGCATTCCGCAATCAAAGCTATCCCCCACCAAGGTCTGAACCTGGTGACGCAAGTCAGCAAACAACCCAACAGCAGCATCCGGCCGTCACCAGTGTGAGCGGCCACAATCCAAGTCTGGCGACGCAGGGAAACACAAATCCCAACTGCGGCATCCTGCAATCAAAGCCATCCCCCACCACACTCCAACTCTGGCGACGCAGGGAAACAGAAATCCCAACTGCGGCATCCTCCAATCACATCTATCCCCCACCAAACTCCAACTCTGGCGACGCAGGGAAACAGAAATCCCAACGGCGGCTTCCTGCAATCAAAGCTATCCCCACCAAAATCCAACTCTGGCAACGCAGGGAAACAGAAAATCCAACTGCGGCATCCTGCAATCAAACCTATCCCCCACCACACTCCAAGTCCAGTGACGCAGGGAAACAGAAATCCCAACTGCGGCTTCCTGCAATCAAAGCTATCCCCACCAAACTCCAACTCTGGCGACGCAGGGAAACAGAAATCCCAACTGCGGCATCCTGCAATCAAAGCTATCCCCCACCACACTCCAAGTCTGGTTGCCGCGATTGAGAGACGGAGACCCAGCTCGATGCAAGTTAGGATCTACTTTATTGAACACAACAACCGATTTTATATTCCAAACAGACAAAGAGAGACACGTGTTTTAAGCTGATTGGCACAATGGTTAATCACCTAATACATATTACAAAAATTGAGCTCATGATTGGCTAACGTCTAAGGTCAGCTTGACTTTTTCTGCAGTTAATTTTCTGCTAGCTCACAGCATTCTTCTCCTTAACGACTTCTACTCCTGTTTCTATAGCACGTGCTTATCTCTAGTTACGAAACCAGCCCTCCTGGAAGAAATCGTCCTTAGCCCCAGGGGTGTAACAGTTTGCTTACAGCTTATGCAAATTACGAGGCGCCAAGTTGAGCACAGTCCTTGCTGCTAGAAGGAGAGACCAGGCTGCCCCCGACATCTCCCCCTTCTTGTTGCACAATAAGGACCCTTTTCACTGAACTGGCTATCAGGTTCTGCACACACTGCAAAAAACAGGGTAAACAAAGTAACAAAAGAATAAAAACGACTAAAGCATACACAATCATTTTTACAAGGCTTCTCAACCATCCTGATAGGCTTACTGTCTATCAAAGAACAATTCAGAAAATTAAAAACATATAAAGCTTTCTGAAGGCGTTCCTCGGGGGTAACGGTCCCTATTCCCCCTTTTTGTTGTTGCAATAAGCGTTTCAGAGACTGATGAGAGCGTTCAATTAAGGATTGGCCCGTGGGGGAATGAGGGATACCCGTAATGTGGTTGATCCCCCAAGAACTCAAAAACTTTTTAATTGCAGTTGAAATATATGCAGGGCCATTGTCAGTTTTAATTTGAGAAGGTATGCCTAAAGTGGCAAAAGCACGCAGCAGATGTCGTTGAACATCGCGCGCCTTTTCGCCAGTATGACAAGAGGCAAATAATGCCCCAGAAAAGGTATCAATAGAGGAGTGAATATATTTTAAGTGACCAAACTCCGAAAAATGAGTGACGTCGGTTTGCCAAAGTTGCAAACTTTGCAATCCTCTAGGATTAACTCCTCCTGCTATTGTAGGAAATGAGTGCCTTTGACAATCGGGACACACAGCAACTATACTGGTTGCCTGCTGAGTAGTAAGGCCAAATTGTCGCTTAAGCCCACCAGCATTTTGGTGAAAGAAAGCGTGGCTGAGTTTTGCTTGTGCTATGCGGTCTGGCAGTACCTGTACCGGTAATGTAAGCAGGTCAGCTTGCCGGTTCCCTTCCGCTATAAAGCCAGGTAAGGAAGTGTGAGATCTGACATGCATAATGAAATAGGAATGAATGCGAGAATCTAAAAGAAAAATAAGTTCCTGTAACAAAGCAAATAATGCAAAATGTGAGACATTTCGTAACACAGACGCCTCAGCTCGTTCAACAATCCCTGCAACATAAGCTGAAATCAGTGATGATATTAAGCGGTGTAGACCATTTTCTAAAGGCTCGGACGACGGCAGTCAGTTCCACGATTTGGGGGGAACCCGGCACTGTCTTTCTATCCGATTCCCATTGTTTGCGCTGGTCGTCCCACCAGAGGATAACAGATTTGTGGGACTTCCCAGATCCATCTGTAAAAACAGTAAGAGCTTGCAACGGCTGGTCACTCCTCTTTGGTCTAGGTACAAGCTGGAAATTAGCATTAAACAATTGATGAGAAGGTGGGTGAGAAGTGAGCTGGCCTGTATAACCAGCTATCGCTATACTGAAGGCTTCCGATTGTTGGTGAAGCCACTGCAAATAATCACTGACCATAGGCAAATAAATACAAGTGAAGTCCATTCCAGACAACATTAACAAGCGCCGCCTGGCACGGACAATCAAGGATGCAAACATTTCATGCTGTGTTGAGATGGTTTTCGTGGGTTGATTCGGTAAAAATACCCATTCAATGATAAGCAACGGGTCAGACTCCTGCAAGTCCCATTGAAATATCAAGGCATGAGGCTGTCGAGCAGGATTCAAAATGATTCAAAGGAAAGGTAACTCAGGGGCATATCGATGTGCCTGTCTTAAGGTAATAGCTGTAGCAACTTTTTGTAAGGAATCAACAGCTGCAGGGTTGAGAGCGCGAGGGGAACATAAGTCTGTGCTCCCCTTAAGCAGGTCGAATAAAGGACTTAAATCTGCATTGGAAATTCCTAGCAAAGGTCGGACCCAATTAATTGTTCCCAACAACTTCTGCACATCATGCAAAGTCCTCACATCTGCTTGAATTAGTAAAGGCTGTGGGACTATAGTTTGAGCCCGTATGCGCCAGCCTAGATATTTCCATGGTGGTATTTTCTGAACCTTTTCCGGCGCAACACAAAGACCTGCTGAATTAACAGCAGTTATGACAAGGGCTACAGCTTCCTCCATGACTTCGTGATGTTGTGCTGCCACTAGAATATCATCCATATAATGGTACAATAAAACGCAGGGCATCTTTGTTCTAACAGGGCTAAGGACCTTGGCTACATACCATTGGCATATTGTGGGACTGTTTTTCATTCCTTGTGGTAGCACAACCCACTGATATCTCTGCAATGGAGCTTGCATGTTGACGCTTGGAACTGAAAAAGCAAATTTAGGAGAATCTTCTGGATGCAAAGGGATATTAAAAAAGCAGTCCTTGAGGTCAATGACTGTCAGAGACCAGTCCCGGGGGATCATTGTGGGAGAAGGGAGCCCTGGTTGCAGGGCTCCCATGTCTTCCATAGCGTCATTAATTTTTCTGAGGTCATGGAGCAAGCGCCACTTGCCAGTTTGTTTTTTAATCACAAAAACAGGTGAATTCCAGGGGCTTACAGAGGGCACAACATGTCTTTTGGATAACTGTTCATCAACTAATTCTTCCAGGGCGCGAAGCTTTTCTAGCGGCAGGGGCCATTGATCCACCCAGACAGGGGTATTAGTTTTCCAGGTTAATCTCAGGGTGTCGCGCACCTCAATGGCCCCTCCTAAAAATGCGTTTGAATAGCCATTCCCCATTGTGACAGTGCATCACGTCCCCATAAGATCATAGGCACAGGTAGCACAAAGGGCTTAACAGAGGCTACATGCCCCTCCTAAAAATGCGTTTGGAGTCCCCTCCCCCATTGCGACTCCCATAGCGAATACTGTGTGGGGGTTAACAGCAACTGTGCGAGAGATTTGAGATCATGCGGAGTCATGACATAAGTATCTAAGACAGAAGATAACAAACTCGTGAAATATGGGGAAGAGAGGCCATGCTCGGTAACAGTACGGCGCAACTCCTTCACCACAGGGAAGGATAATGCCTCCCATTGAGCCCCCTCCCCTGATAGATAACAGGAGCGACTATTTTTTTCGCAAGTTGCAAGTCCCCCTCTTTCAGAGCTTGTCGTTTAATATTTGCCCATACGTCCTGGGGATCGGGAGGGTAGAGATCTGGCTCCTCCTCTGGGTCCACTGGTCCTGGATCAAAAGGATCATCCTCTGGGGGGTACTTGGCGGCACCCACCTCAAGAGGCTCCGAGGTCTTCTTATCGACCGGGGGACCTTTCCTGTCTTTAGTGTCTTTATTCTTAACGGTCTCCTGAGCCTTCAGAGTTTCAAAGATAGTCCTCCACCACGGGAGCATGCGCTGTGCTTCAGCATTCCCTGTTGTAGCCGCGTCCCACAGCTTAACCCCCACGTCATCCCAAAGCTCAGTCGTTAATATACTGGAAGCAGTTACAGTGGGGATTTTCACTTGTACCCACTTGAGCATAACCTTAAGATCTTGCCCAGAGAGATTCTTTTCATATTTTTCAAGAAGGGCTTTCATAAGTTCGTACACGTCCCTCTCTGGGGAAGACACCTGACTTCCCATGTCTCCCACAGCTCACCTCACAACTCCGGAGGGATTCTTAATGCCGGCTCCTGCTTCCTTTCAGCAGCTCATTCAAAGTTCTGTGGGACTCGCAGCATGCCACGCAGATAGGTGGTTCTTAATCCCGAATCACGTCGGGGTCACCAATTTGCCTCGATTGAGAGACGGAGACCCAGCTCGATGCAAGTTAGGATCTACTTTATTGAACACAACAACCGATTTTATATTCCAAACAGACAAAGAGAGACACGTGTTTTAAGCTGATTGGCACAATGGTTAATCACCTAATACATATTACAAAAATTGAGCTCATGATTGGCTAACGTCTAAGGTCAGCTTGACTTTTTCTGCAGTTAATTTTCTGCTAGCTCACAGCATTCTTCTCCTTAACGACTTCTACTCCTGTTTCTATAGCACGTGCTTATCTCTAGTTACGAAACCAGCCCTCCTGGAAGAAATCGTCCTTAGCCCCAGGGGTGTAACAGTTTGCTTACAGCTTATGCAAATTACGAGGCGCCAAGTTGAGCACGTCCTTGCTGCTAGAAGGAGAGACCAGGCTGCCCCTGACATCTGGTGACGGAGGGAAACAGAAATCCCAACTGCGGCATCCTGCAATCAAAGCTATCCCCACCAAACTCCAACTCTGGCGATGCAGGGAAACAGAAAATCCAACTGCGGTTTCCTGCAATCAAACCTATCCCCCACCACACTCCAAGTCCAGTGACGCAGGGAAACAGAAATCCCAACTGCGGCATCCTGCAATCAAAGCTATCCCCACCAAACTCCAAGTCTAGCGACGCAGGGAAACAGAAATCCCAACTGCGGCATCCTGTAATCAAAGCTATCCCCACCAAACTCCTAGTCTGGCGATGCAGGGAAGCAGAAAATCCAACTGCGGTTTCCTGCAATCAAACCTATCCCCCACCACACTCCAAGTCCAGTGACGCAGGGAAACAGAAATCCCAACTGCGGCTTCCTGCAATCAAAGCTATCCCCCACCAAACTCTGAACCTGGCGACGCAGGGAAACAGAAATCCCAACTGCGTCATCCTCCAATCAAATCAATCCCCACCACACACCAAGTCTGGTGACGGAGGGAAACAGAAATCCCAACTGCGGCATCCTCCAATCAAATCCATCCCCCACCACACTCCAACTCTGGCGACACAGGGAAACAGAAATCCCAACTGCGGCATCCTCCAATCAAATCCATCCCCACCACACTCCAACCCTGGCGAAGCAAGGGAAACAGAAATCCCAACTGCGGCATCCTCCAATCACATCTATCCCCCACCAAACTCCAACCCTGGCGACGCAGGGAAACAGAAATCCCAACTGCGGCATCCTCCAATCACATCTATCCCCCACCAAACTCCAACTCTGGCGACGCAGGGAACAGAAATCCCAACTGCGGCATCCTCCAATCACATCTATCCCCCACCAAACTCCAACTCTGGCGACGCAGGGAAACAGAAATCCCAACTGCGGCATCCTGCAATCAAAGCTATCCCCACCAAACTCTGACCTGACGACGCAGGGAAACAGAAATCCCAACTGCGGCATCCTGCAATCAAAGCTATCCCCCACCAAACTCTGAACCTGGCGTCGCAGGGAAACAGAAATCCCAACTGCGGCATCCTGCAATCAAAGCTATCCCCACCACACTCCAACCCTGCGACGCGGAAACAGAAATCCCAACTGCGGCATCCTCCAATCAATCT